>NC_137854.1:14655000-14685000 GCF_948465745.1 Chenopodium album | reverse complement strand
AAATTACGAGCTCAATTTTGAAGTTAAACTGACCCCCAAAACCTAACCTGGACAATTTTCGTGGCTAAAAAAATTAATGACACTCAAATTAATGCACTTGTTGACACGCAAATTGTAACATTTTTTAACATGCTAAATATTTTTTTTTGAAACCTTTTAACATGCTAATTAAACAAGGCATTTACCCTTTGTTTTTAACGATTTCAGGCTCAATTTGGAATCTTTAGAGCTAAATTAACTCCCAAAACCTTAACGAAATATTTTTGACATGCAAAATGAGAAAATAACTTTATAGTTGACCACTAACCAAAATCTATAATTTTTTTTATTATTATTTTGATGTTGTAGGTAGTAAAATAAAAATAAAGCATAGAAATGTATCTAAAATAAAAGTAGCATTTTTTAATGTTATCAAAAGTCATATTATCCTTAAATAAAATTTAAGTTTAGTAAATTAAGGCACCATTCTTTAGAGCTGCTATGCTCTGCTTTCCTCTGCTGATATCTGCTCTGCTCTGCTTCAATCAACTCTTCTCTGCATAAAAATAATACTTAATATTGAATTATTATAATAAAAATTAAAGTTTAATAATAATAATAAATAAATAATATTTAATAACAACAAATATTTGATAATAATAATATTATTAAAAATTAATATTTAATAATAATAATAAATAATATTTAATAATAAAATTAAAAATTAATATTTAATAATAATATAAATAATAATAATTATAATATTATTAAGAATAATAGTAATAATAATAGTAATTATAATAATAATAATATTAACAATAATACTTATAATTAATAATGATGATAATAATAATAATAATAATAATATTAATAATAATACTTATAATTAATAATGGTGATAATAATAATAATAATATTAATAATAATAATAATAATTAATATTTAATACTTATAATAAATAATATTTATTATTATTATTATTATTATTATTATTATTATTTATTTAGTAGTAGTAGTAGTAATAATAATAATAATAATAATAATAATAATAATAAAATTTTCTCAGATGTGCTCGGCTCTGCTCTGCCATGCCAAGAAGCTCAAAAGAACAGGGCCTAACTTAATTATGTTCAATAAAAATAATTCAATAATATTTAAGTTAATAAGTATTAAATTAAGTTGAGTATAAATAATTTTAATTTAGTAAAATTTAGGTCAACTATTCTACAAAATTTTATATGTGGCTGGCCACACCATGTGGGTGGGGTTACTTGATCAATTAGGGGTTACTTGGTCAAAGATTACTCGATCGATCAGAAGATATTCGATTGCTCAAGGGTTGCTCGATCAAGGGCTAGATATGTGTCAGCCGGTCATACAGTATGACCGGCCACAAAGATAACATGTTGTTTGTTTTTTTTTATAATATCCAAATAATACAATATACAAAATAATACAATGTAAAGTAGAAACTGTGAATCATTAGGATGCCAAAATTCCCGAAATGCAATGATTTTCATCAATGAATCAAGAGATTTGCCCTAATGCATTAAGGTGTTTCGAAAGCTGAAGTTCAATATTTTTGACTTTTACGTAGCTAGCACTAGCATTCACATCATTATTGTATGTTTTGGAATATTGCTAAAGAAAAATTAAATAAAATGTATACGTGTTGGCAAATATTAAATGCTGTTCAATTTGTACTTCAATCATTCATCAAATGCTGGTCAATTTGTACTGCTTCATCGTCCACATATGAACGGATAGATAGTATTTCATCGCTGACATATGAGCATCAATAATTCAATACTAATGCAAAGATAATATTATACAATATATATCAAATTTTACTAATATGTATCATAAATTAAGTTAATAATCCATGGAAGATGATTACATAAATTAATTTATTACTCTCTCTGTTTTTAAATACTTGTTTCATTTTTATTTTTTGCACTATTTATTTGTGCTACTTTGACTAATGTTTGTGATTTATACATAAGAAAAAATGTAGTCTTGTGTGTACTTGTTGGAATCATCTCAACGAATAGATTATTAATTTTCAATTGTTAGAATATATACTTATTGATTATTAAAGATATTAGTGATAAAACATTAGCATCGGCATGCATGTCCAAGAGAAATGGAGCAAGTATTTAAAAACGGAGGGAGTAGATGAAAATTGGAATTATATATTAATTAATTGATTATATATTCAATAAAATTTTGATCGTTTAATCTTTTTTCATCGCATTTTCTGTATAGCCAGGGTTAATTATTCAGAGTTACTCGATCAAGTTTTACTCGGTTGGCCAGAATTTACTCGATCGCTCAGGAATTACCCCTAAATAAATAGTTTGGATAATGTTTCACACTTTTCAGGTGATGTTTCACACTTTTTTTTTTTTAATTCATTGTTTCTTGTATTTGTGTACAAGTTTTAATTGAATGCAATTAACATAATTAGGGGTTAAATTAGTGATTCAAATTAGGGTTTACAGATTCAAATAAATTTGGGGGTTTTGATTTCTAGGGTTTTGGGGTTTATTGGGTTATGAATTTCGGTTTTTTTGGCTTTGAGATTGATTGAATTCAATTAAATTATTAATCATTTAGATTAGGATTCATGGGTTCAAATTAATTTGGGTGTTTTGAGTTTAAGATGAAATGAGAATGGTGAAAGAAGAGAGTGGGAACAGAGGGAAATTAATTAGGGAGGAGAGAAGATATAGTTGGGGGAGTTAATAATTAAGTGGGAAAAGTAAAAAGTGGGCCCTATTATTGACGTCCTAATTTGGACGGAAAACGTTAATGGATAGTGCTACCCAAACGTTTCATAACTTGTAGTTAGTTGTAAACAAACGGGTAGTTATTCATAAATGACCCTATATTTAGGGTAGTTTTAGCCAAAATTAATTTTCTACTTTCTGAAATAATTTCTCTTAAAACTCTTTCTAAACATTGCCTTCTTTTTCTTTTTTAATTATTTTTTTATATTTTATTAATGGTCATCACAACATTTTAATATAAACCACCCTACGTATAGGCCTGGCAAATGGGTCATTCGGGTCGGGTATGGATCGGGTCATTTCGGGTCAGGTCAAAAGGTTATCGGGTCAAGTTCGGATCGGGTCGGGTCATTTTTGGTTTCGGGTTAATTTCGGTTCGCCTAATAATCGGGTCGGGTCGGGTACCGGGTCAACACTTCGGGTCGAGATCGGGTCGGGTCAAGTTTGGGTCGGGTCAGTTCGGGTTGGGTCAATTTTCGGGTCGGGTCAGTTCGAGTCGGGTCAACTTCGGGTGATGCATTGAGTTACACATTACAAATAAATAAATAAAAAATTAAATAAAGTTAATTTCATTGCGGTTTTTTTCTGTTTCGGTTTGCTAAGGTCAAATCTTTAGCTTAAATAGATTCTGTTCATTTCAGGTATAAGATAATTTTGGTTCGGGTCACTTTGGGTTTCGAGTCTATTTGGGTCAATTAATTAAAGTTAAAGGCCGGGTCAACTTCGGGTCGGGAGAAATTCGGGTCTCGGGTCAACTTTGGCTCGGGTCATTTCGGGTCTTGGGTCTACTTCGGTCAGGTCATCTCGAGTCGGGTCGGGTCATTTCGGGTTTCATGTCAAGGTCGGGTCAGATCCACTTCGGGCCGGGTATGGGTTGGGTTGGGTTGATTCGTGTTTTGGGTCAATTTCGGGTCATGGGACGGGTCATTCGGGTCGGATCATCGGGTCTGGGTCAGGATTGCCAGGTCTACCTACTTATATTCTATGTTTCTCCTGAAATTTCCCGTAAAAGTAATTGTGTCATTGACACATACAAAACCACTAGGGCTATATAACTTTAAATGAAACAATTTGATCTGACATGTATTGGTTTAATTTTCTGGTTGAGTTGAATTTTAAATTATTACAAAGAAAAATTAAAAGTATGTATAAAGGACTTTAAAATTATACTTGTATAATAGGATAAAAACAAAGTTACAGCGTATTATTGAGAATTTATTAGGAAATTATGAATTACAGAGAAATATAAATATATAGAGTATTATTGTAATGTTTTTATTTTATTTTATTTTTATTTTTTTATAGCACATTTTACAAAAGTAATAATTTTTAGATATAACTCTCTAACTATTGTAAAAAGTGTTAAATTTCTATAATTTAAATTGCTAAATTCCAAGAATTGTGAAATTCCTAGCAAGCCCTCATCACCATCTATAAATAGCTAACATACTAGACCTCTATTTTTATCGCAAAAGCAATCCAACCTCCTCTTATTCTACGTCAACATATAGTTAAAACAAAATGCTGAACACATCCACCTCTAGTTTCAACAAAACCTTACCATTGTTTTCATTGCCCAAACCCTTTATTACCTCAGAAAGTAAACAAAATGGTCTTCACAAATCTGCTGAGGCAAATAAGGCATCATCAGTTGATGCATTATCTTTCAGGAAACAGCTTAATAGTGATGCTGCTGCTGTAACTAGGCCTCACCGCCAAAGCCGAAGGCGGAACGGGGTTGAAGTTAGGGCAGTAGCAACAAGATTAGGAGTCTTTTATCCTTTTAGACTACAAATAAATAGGAGTAGTACTCTTACAGTCACCATCTCACTAGATCACAGATTTGGGGATTTGTTTCTTCACACAACACCCTTCTACTTGAAGCTTACTAGTGTTAGTGGCAAAGGTAAGTAAAAATCACCATATATAATATATTCTAATGGCCTGCACTTATGGAGTTATCTATAGGAGACATAAGGATATAAGTCGTATTATGTTATAACATAACAAATTTAAGCAGACGTTGTAAGTGAGCTTAGGCAAGACCTCACAAAACTCTTTTTTGTCCAAAATTAGTACATGTCATATACTTCATCCGTTTCTATATAGTTGCAACACTTCTCTAAAATGAAAATGTCACAATAGTTACAGACCATAAAAAGAAGGTTTTTATTGTGAAAATTGTACTATTACCTTTATCAAAAGAACATGGCCCACTTGGTTACATTTTTAACGGCCTATTAACCCCATTTTAAGTGTATCATATCATATGAGGTCTACTTTTCTTATATAGTGTGATAATGTGTGTGTTGCAACTATAAAAAGACAGATAAATTATTTAATATGAATTTGAGGAAATACGAAGTACAATAAGCTAAACATTTCTCTCTTTTTATCCTCATTTATTTAATGCGGGACAGTATTACACCGATAGATAGCTGAGTTTATATTATTTTACACACATCGTTGATTATTGGAATTTAAGTCTAATCAATTGTTCGTATGAATTTGACAAACATAGCCTTAAGGCTACTTCTATAAGAAGTTAAAAAGAAAATACTACGAATAATCAAACAATTAATTAAAGTGATCTATTTCCACGTATTTTTGTCTTGAATTTCCAAAGTTACAAGGGTTGCAAAATAAAACTAGTTATTAACAAAATTAGATGTATTGAGATTTGGGTACTTGTGTCAGATTCCGTTTGGATCGTAATAAATTATACGAGTAAATATCTAAATTGGATTTTATTCGAGTTAGATCGGATCGGGTAAATAGATCTGGTCAATTTTTGAAATATCTTACTATGAGTATAACATTAATGTTTTTATTTTTTTTGTTTTTACTTTTTTCGTGGCTGATTCATAGAACTCGAAGAACACGCTTATCGTATATGGTCTTTACATACGGAATTTAGTGCGAGTTTTCAAATTCGGGATGATTTTGGTGACGTGGGTGCTATCAGTATTACAAATGAACAAAAAGAGGAAGTTTTCATCCAAAAAATTGTCCTTGCCTCAAGTTCCTCTGGCTGTTCTGAAATTATTTGCAATTCATGGTTGCATTCCAAGTATGATAATCCTGAACCAAGGGTCTTCTTCACTCATAAGGTACTTTTTTTTGAATACTTAACCTTTATTTTATTTATTTCATGCATGCAAGTTAAATTAAATACTACGTATTATTTGTCCTCTCATCTTATATTAATGTTTTTAAAAGTTTATTGTTTCACCAAAAGTGTTTGGATAGTTCTATTTAATGTAAAATGTTTTATTCATTCTTCTATTTGTCTTTACACAATTTTCAATATTTGTTAGAGATATGGTTAAATTGAATATCTCAAGTTGACGTGATCATGGGCCGAATTTATATATATATACATTTTGTTTTTGAGGACAAACCTTATGTGCTTATGGTCAAGTATGTTGAAAAAGATATGTAAATTACTAATGTTCGTATATCCTAATATTTACATTGATTTATAATATTTTGTAGCCGTGCTTGCCATCACAAACACCAAAAGGATTGGACAAGTTGAGGAAGAATGAGCTTCTCAAATTGAGAGGAGATGGAAAGGGTGAGCGCCAAAGCTATGATAGAATATACGACTATGATACATACAATGATCTTGGAGATCCCAAAACAAATCATGCGTTAAAACGACCAACATTGGGTGGTAATGAACACCCTTACCCAAGACGTTGTAGAACAGGACGGGAACAAATTACTATTGAAGGTAAGTCCATAGATTAGTTAGTATATGTTCTAAAAGTAATTAGGAAAATGTTATACGTAGTACCTTTTTTTATTAATAAATAGGAAAAATTTCTATAAATAACCCTGTAGACTATATGCATAAGAAACTAAAGAGAAATTAGTAATGAAATATAATTATTAATTACAATAATTTTGTGTAATTTTATATCAAATAAAAAAGTACTTGTACATTTTCAATGCTTACTATTAGTAGCTCTAAGGGTTACATATAACACTATATATTTAAATACTACTTCGTATATATTAAAATTACTTGATGTGCCACTTACTTGCTTGAAACTTTATTTTTTGGCTGCGTTATGCATGGTATATTCGGCAATATTATTTTCTATTGGCAATGTACATTTTGATAAAATAAAAAACTACGTATGTGTTGTAGTTCATTAGTTCGTAGTCATTTGCTTGCAACACAACCTCAAGACATATCTTAGGAAGTAATTAAAGAAGGGTTAGGTAATATGCGTACATAATTTATAATTTATGTGGTCAAAATTCATAGGTTGTATGTACTAAGCACATATTAATGTACAGGAGAAACTTTTGAGACCAGATCGGGCAATGTACCATATGTTCCAAGAGATGAAAATTTCTCAAGTTCGAAAAGTGGACAGTTCGGGTTCAAGAAATTTTACTCGGCGTTGCATGCACTCATACCACTAGTAGAGGAGGCAATAGAGGAGAAAGTATTCGGAACCAAAAGTTCTCATTTTCCGTACTTTACGGCCATTGAATCGCTCTACGACGAAGGAATTAACCTACCCATCGACGATACAGAGCATGGAGGCTTGCTAGAATGGCTGCATAGCATAATTAGTGCTACTGGTGACATTAAATATAAACTTCTACGTTTTGAGCTCCCCGAGATCTTTAAACGTATGTTCTTTTCTAACACTTCGTTCTCTTCTTCTTTTTTTTTTGTTGAATTGAAATTATTTTTCTAGAATACAAGTATTATTTTTTAAGGTGAAAAAACAGAAGGATAGAGTAAATGTAAACTTTGTTTATGATGTTACAGATAGTTAACTAGATTTTTCTGGTTAAATTGCTTAGGGGATAGATTTTCTTGGTTAAGTGATAAGGAGTTCGCACGTCAAACTCTTGCTGGCATGAATCCTTTGAGCATCATGCGTGTCACGGTATGATTTATATTCATAATTAATTTTTTTTTTTTTTTTTTTTTTTTGAGGAAATCATAATTATTAAATAGAAGTGATACTGATTAATATGATGTTAGTCATTAATATATACTAGTTTGCAAATTTTGTAGAATTGGCCACTAAAGAGTAACCTTGATCCGGCAACTTACGGCAAATCAGAATCAGCTTTAACAAAAGAATTGGTGGAAAGAGAGATGAATCATTGCATGACTGTGGAAGAGGTTAATCGATCTTTTGATCATTCAGCATTATTATTAATTTTTGTCATCAGCATTATTATTGATTAATTCCATATGAGTTTACAGGTGATTAGTCAGTTAATGAGTTATTTAATGACTTTGCATTGCAGGCTATAGAAGAGAATAGATTGTTTATAATTGATTACCATGATGCATTGTTGCCTTATGTGAACAAAGTCAGGAAGCTTGAAAGCACGACATTGTATGGATCACGAACTTTGTTCTTCCTAGATGATGAGTGTAAAACACTAAAACCTCTGGCTATTGAGTTAACGCGACCTAAATCTGATGTAAAGCCTCAATGGAAGGAAGTTTATACACCGGGAAAATGTGCCACTTCTGAGTGGCTTTGGAATCTCGCCAAGATTCATGTCCTTGCACATGACACTGGTTACCATCAACTAATCAGCCACTGGTACTATTGGTTTCCTTTTATTTTATTTTTTTTTACACCTTCGTGTCCTCCTTATTCAACATAAATATATAGGATAGTCACTCTTATTAAAAGGACCAACTCTACCAAAAGCTTAAGCCGCTGATATCATGTTAAAGGACCAACTCAACCAAAAACGGGGAATTCCCTGTTTCTCATGGTGAGAAACAAAATTTGTTTCTCATGATGGCATTTTCGTGAATAAATCAACAACTTTTTCAATATTGTGGGCTCCACAGTTGAATAAAGTTGAAAAAGTTGTTGATTTATTCACAAAAATGCCCCCATGAGAAACAAATTCGTTTCTCACGGTGAGAAACTGGGGCTTCCTCACCAAAAACTAAGTAAATAATTGAAGGCTAGGAATTATACTCTATCAAATTCTAACTCTAGCTAATGGGATTCACTGTACTAATAAACTTTATTTACTACTTTGTACCTGATAATTGCAGGCTTAGAACACATTGTTGCATGGAACCATACATAATTGCCGCAAACCGATGCTTGAGTGCAATGCACCCAATATATAAGTTATTGCATCCTCATTTTCGATACACCTTGGAGATCAATGCTCTTGCTCGACAATCATTGATTAACGCGGGTGGTGTCATTGAAACAACCTTCTCACCTGGGGAGTACTCCTTAGAGTTGAGCTCTTACATATACGACAAGGAGTGGCGCTTTGATCATGAAGCCTTACCAGCTGACTTGATAAGCAGGTAAATTAAATTAGTTCTTATTACTCCGTATTATTTTTCATTGGCATTTTCTTAATAAGTCTCTTTGTGTTAACAGAGGAATGGCAGTTGAAGATCCATCAGCACCACATGGAATAAAGCTCGTAATAGATGACTATCCATACGCAAAAGACGGCCTAGACCTGTGGGCTATAATCAAAGAATGGGTTACTACATATGTGAACCACTACTACCCAAACCCGAGCGTTGTAGAATCAGATGAAGAGCTTAAAAATTGGTGGGAAGAGGTAAGAACAAAAGGGCATGGCGACAAGAAAGATGAAACATGGTGGCCGAATCTTAAAACACCCGAAGATCTTATCCAAATCCTTACCACCATAATATGGGTAGCTTCAGGGCATCATTCAGCTGTTAACTTTGGTCAATACCACTATGCCGGTTACTTCCCTAATAGGCCTACAATCGCTAGGACTACAATGCCTAATGAGGATCCGGTTGATGATCACTTGAAGTCTTTCATCGAAAAACCCGAGGATGCACTCCTTCGATGCTTCCCATCTCCAACACAGGCTACAAAAGTTATGTTGACTCTAGACACACTTTCAGCTCATTCTCCGGATGAGGAATACTTGGGTGCTAAACCCGAACCATCATGGAATGATGAACCAAAGATAAAGGATGCTTTCGAAACGTTTGATTCTAAATTGAAGGCATTAGAAGATGAAATTGATAAAAGGAATGGCAACAAAGATTTCAAGAATAGAAATGGAGTTGGTGTTGTACCGTATGAGTTTTTCAAGCGCCAATCTGAATGTGGGATCACTGGTAAGGGAGTTCCAAACAGCATCTCTATTTGAGAAACACGAATCTATATACTACTTATTTTTTTAAGTTATTACATACTATTGATGTGATCCTATATTATGGATGGAAGTCGGATGATATGAATTAAATCATGGCTATAAAATCACTAAGTTTACAATGTTATTACTCATCTTATTTCCGTAAATACAAATTGCACCATACCTTATCTACTCCATCCGTTTTTAAATATTTGCTCTATTTCTAACTTTTTGTACTATTAATTTATCCTACTTTTGACTAATGTATATGATTTATTAGAGCCTGTTCATATTTACTTAATTTCAGTTCAGTTCTGCTCCAATCAGTTCAGTTCAATTCAGTTCAGCTCCAATCAATTCAATTCAGTTCAGTTCAGCTCCTAATTTCTTCTCTTATAAAATATTCATTTCAGCTCAATTCAATTCAGTTGTTGAGCAATATAATGTGTATAGTTATTGGGCCAATGTATGAGCCCTAATCTCTTCCTAGGATGTATATATATACCGTACATATCTTAATACAAGACACGAAAATGAATCCTCTCTAATTACATTCTCTAATATGACATGGTATCGGAGCCAATCTCATTCTAATCTCTAAATTTCTCAATTCTAAATCCCTAATTTTCTAAATTCTACATTCTAAATCCTTATATCAATTTCTGATATTAATTCATCAGTTGGTTCGATTCAACTATTTCTGCAATTTTTTTTTCTTAACTGGTTCGTATTCTACACCAATCCAAAGGATTTTCTCCTACTTCTTCTAATTGCTCGAACATGGTGAATGACTCTAACATTATGTCTTCTTCTATTACCTCCACTCGCAAGCAGAACCTCTATTGCACTCATTGTAATCGTACGGGTCACGATTTCGATGGTTGCTTTCTTGTTCATGGCTTACCCGAATGGTGGGTACAAAAATATGGCACCCAAGGCCGCTCGACTGCTGCCGCTTCTACTGCTCTACCCACTACTGCTATACTTGCTTTTGCTCTGCCCGCTGTTGCTTCTCCTGCTTCGGCTCTCCCTGTTCATCCTGTTGCTGCTACTGCTCTTCATACTCTGCCTACCGCTGATGCTATTTCTACACTCCCTGCTGCTTCTTATCTAGACCCTACTTCTAATTCGGGTGGTGTGTTTGCTCTCTCTAATGATAATTCTAATGGTGCCTATTTTTCTTTGTCATGGATTATCGACACTGGTGCATCCCATCATGTTACGGGTGATGAGCACTCTCTACAAGATGTCCAACCAATTATTCCTTTCCCCGTGGGTCTTCCCGATGGTGCTAAGGCCGTGGCCACTAAGGAGGGTCGCGTTTTCTTAGCGGATGACATTATTCTTGAGCATGTTTTATTTGTCCCACAATTGATTTGCAATTTAATTTCGGTGTCTAAGTTGATTGATGACTCTAATTGCTATGTCCGATTCACTAATTCCCTTTGTGCTATACAGGATCAACAATCGGGGAGCTTAATTAGAGGCGGTGAACGAATAGATGGACTCTACTATTTTCGGCGTATCCCAAAAGTATGTGCGATCACGAGTCCGGAGGTCTCTCCATTTGAGTTATGGCATCGACGTTTGGGGCATCCGTCGGAATGTATTGTCAAGTTACTTCCTGCTATTCGAGGTAGTTCTAGTACTAAATTCTTACATAGAGCATGTGAAATTTGCCCTCAAGTTAAGCAAACTCGTGATAGCTTTCCTATAAGTGATAGTTGTGCTAGTCGTATTTTTGAGTTGATACATTGTGATTTGTGGGGGTCATATAAAACTCCCTCTACTTGTGGTGCACACTATTTTCTGACTCTTGTCGATGATTTCTCACGAGGTGTTTGGGTGTACTTGTTGAATGACAAAACTGAGGTCTATGCTTCTTTTTGCTCTTTTCTTGCTATGATTAAAAATCGATTTGATGTGTCTGTGAAATGTGTCCAGAGTGACAATGGGACGGAATTTAAACACATGCTTCCCTATTTTGATGAACATGGAATTTTATTTCAAACTTCTTGTGTTGGTACACCGCAACAAAATGGTCGTGTTGAGCGCAAACACCAACATATATTAAATGTGAGTCGTGCATTAATGTTCCAAGGAAATTTTCCAATTGATTTGTGGGGTGAATGTGTTCTTGGGACGGTGTATTTGATTAATCGTACCCCTTCTCGATTACTAGATGATAAAACACCGTATGAAGTATTATTTGGCAAAGAACCTATTTTTGATGAAATGCATGTTTTTGGTTGTCTCTGCTTTGCTCATAATCAAAAGGCTAAGGGTGATAAGTTTGCACCTAGAAGTCGGAAGTGTGTGTTTGTGGGTTACCCTCACGGCAAAAAGGGTTGGAAGTTATATGATTTGGAAACCGGTGATATATTTGTTTCCCGTGATGTTAAATTCTATGAGAATGAATTCCCGTTTGTGAAAGATGTTTCTACTAATGTGGGTACCGAGAGTATGTCTAATGAAAATGTTGGTGTTGATCATGATTTTATCGATGATTTGGAGTATGTTCTAGAGGTCGGTGAAGGTTCCCTTGTGCCCGAAACCCCACCTCACTCTCACGCTACTGCTGCCACCCCTACAGCTCCTGCCTCCCTCCCTAACGCTGCCCCTGCTGGCAGTCCTGCCTCTTCTGGCAGCCCTGCCCCTGCTGTCAACCACGACAGACCCAACCGCAGGCCACCTGCGGCAACTGTCTTACACCGCGGCAGTGTTGCGGTCTAATCTGCCGAGCCTACTGCTACTGCTTCTTCTTTGGGCAGCAGTGCTGCTGCTTCCTCCTTGGACAGCAGTGCTGCTACTCCTTCCTCGACCGACACTACCTCTTCCTCTATTGAGTTGGGTCGTGGTCATAGGCCACGAAATGCTCCCGGGTGGCACCGTGATTACGTCGCACATACTATATCTTGTTCAACTCCATCTATCTCTCCGAGTTCACCGTCTACTACAAGCTCCTCAGGTACTCCTTATCCCCTAGCACATTTTGTGAATTGTGACAAATTTTCTATGCGACACCGTGTATTTATTGCAGCTATAGATACGACAGTTGAGCCTCGTAATTTCAAGGAGGCTATGCAGGATGCAGGTTGGAGACGAGGCAATGCAAAAAGAAATTGATGCATTGGAAAATAATGGTACTTGGGTAATGGAGAAATTACCTCCGGGCAAAAAGGCTCTTGGGTGTCGATGGGTTTACAAGGTTAAACTCAACTCTGACGACTCTATTGAGAGGTTGAAAGCTCGTCTTGTTATTTTTGGTAACCATCAGGTCAAGGGTATTGATTATAACGAGACGTTTGCTCCCGTTGCTAAACAATACTAACTTACAATAATTCTAACCGGTGGCAATTAGAGGAAAAAATATATTTTTTTTTCCCTGCAATAATTCCTGTAATTCCTGCTATATTTCCTGCATGTATTGCTGCTATTATTTCTGCTGTAATATAATTATATATAACAAGATTTATAAATATATATTTAGACATTAATTATTAAAAACCAAATACAATACACTAAATAAAGTATCATATACATAAGTACAAATATGCACAATACTAACTTACTAACAATAAATAAAGTAGTCTAAAGTTTAATCAACAAAGTTTAAATTCAAAATGATGTAACATTTACACATTGAAAGTGATGAAAGATGCCAACATGTCTCGTACTTCATTAAGGTCCTTGCTTGTTAACGGATCACCCTTTAGCACCTTGCAAAACTTGGAATATATAAACATTATGTTAGAATAAATTAGTTAAGCTAAACATGTGTAAATAAATATGCAAAAAATTAAATCACATAAAAAGAGCAACTTACTAAGTTTTAGGACGCATTTTTAAAAACATGTTTTCTACCTTGCCCATTTTCAACATTTTTTAACTAATGAGCTAGTTCTTTCTCATAACATTTAAATTATACTTAGTTTTAGGTGGCAAAGCTTTGAAATCACATAAAAGAGCAACTTACTAAGTTTTAGGACGCATTTTGGTACTAAATGGCCTAAAAAAGGCCTAAATGACTTCAACCTTGCCCATTTTCTACATTTTTTAACTAATGAGCTAGTTCTTTCTCATAACATGTCAATTATACTTAGTTTTAGGTGGCTAAGCTTTGAAATCACATAAAAAAGCAACTTACTAAATTTTAGGACGCATTTTGGTACTAAATGGCCTAAATAAGGCCTAAATGACTTCTACCTTGCCCATTTTGTACATTTTGTAACTAATGAGCTAGTTATTTCTCATAACATGTCAATTATACTTAGTTTTAGGTGGTTAAGCTTTGAAATCACATAAATAAGCAACTTACAAAGTTTTAGGACACATTTTGGTACTAAATGGCTTAAATAAGGCCTAAATGACTTCTACCTTGCCCATTTTCTACATTTTGTAACTAATGAGCTAGTTCTTTCTCATAACATGTCAATTATACTTAGTTTTAGGTGGCTAAGCTTTGAAATCACATAAAAAGAGCAACTTACTAAGTTTTAGGACGCATTTTGGTACTAAATGGCCTTAAAAATTACTAAATGACTTCTACTTTGCCCATTTCCTACATTTTTTAACTAATGAGCTAATTGTTTCTCATAAAATGTCAATTATACTTTTTTGTAGGTTGCTAAGCTTTGAAATCACAGAAATAGAGCAACTAACAAAGTTTTAGGACGCATTTTCATAATAAATGGCCTAAATAAGGTCTAAATGACTTCTACCTTGCCCATTTTCTACATTTTTTAACTAATGAGCTAGTTATTTCTCATAACATGTCAATTATACTTAGTTTAAGGTGCCTAAGCTTTGAAATCACATAAAAAAGAAACTTACTATATTTTAGGACGCATTTTAGTACTAAATGGCCTAAATATGGCCTAAATAAGGCCTAAATGACTTCTACCTTGCCCATTTTCTACATTTTGTAACTAATGAGCTATTTATTTCTCATAACATGTCAATTATACTTAGTTTTAGGTGGCTAAGCTTTGAAATCACATAAAAAAGCAACTTACAAAGATTTAGGACGCATTTTTGTACTAAATGGCCTTATAAAGGCCTAAATGACTTCTACCTTGCCCATTTTGTACATTTTGTAACTAATGAGCTAGTTATTTCTCATAAAATGTCAATTATACTTAGTTTTAGGTGCCTAAGCTTTGAAATCACATAAAAAAGCAACTTACAAAGTTTTAGGACGCATTTTGGTACTAAAAGGCTTAAATAAGGCCTAAATGACTTCTACCTTGCCCATTTTCTACATTTTGTAACTAATGAGCTATTTCTTTCTCATAACATGTCAATTATACTTAGTTTTAGGTGGCTAAGCTTTGAAATCACATAAAAAGAGCAACTTACTAAGTTTTAGGACGCATTTTGGTACTAAATGGCCTTAAAAAGGCCTAAATGACTTCTACTTTGCCCATTTTCTACATTTTTTAACTAATGAGCTAATTCTTTCTCATAACATGTCAATTATACTTAGTTTTAGGTTGCTAAGCTTTGAAATTATAGAAACAGAGCAACTAACAAAGTTTTAGGACGCATTTTCATAATAAATGGCCTAAATAAGGCCTAAATGACTTCTACCTTGCCCATTTTCTACATTTCTAATGAGCTAGTTATTTCTCATAACATGTCAATTATACTTAGTTTTAGGTGTCTAAGCTTTGAAATCACATAAAAAAGCAACTTACTAAATTTTAAGACGCATTTTGGTACTAAATGGCCTAAATAAGGCCTAAATGACTTCTACCTTGCCCATTTTCTACATTTTTTAACTAATGAGCTAGTTATTTCTCATAACATATCAATTATACTTAGTTTTAGGTGGCTAAGCTTTGAAATCACATAAAAAAGCAACTTACAAAGATTTAGGACGCATTCTGGTACTAAATGGCCTTAAAAAGGCCTAAATGACTTCTACCTTGCCCATTTTCTACATTTTTTAACTAATGAGCTAGTTCTTTCTCATAACATGTCAATTATACTTAGTTTTAGGTGGCTAAGCTTTGAAATCACATAAAAAAAACGCATTTTACTGGGTTTAAGGTCGTACCTCATCAAGATGTATGGTGTTGGTACAATGAGTCGCTATGTCAAGCATGAATCTCATCACGTATAATCCACAATCAACTCCATTATCTTGTTGTGGGAACTAGCATAGGAACAAATCAAATGAATCAAACATCACATAAAATCCACAATTGTTTTAGCAATGTTTATTAAGATAATCACAATATGATGTGGTATTACCGTAGGTGATTTCCATGTAGGACCCTCTGGAGCACGACCATGTATTTTCTTCATAATACTATAGGAAAGTAAATTCAAATTTGATTAGTTTGACTACTAAATGAGTTAGCTTAAGATAATCACCACTAGGTAGCTATATTTACTTTTGTAGTACAGAGGCCACGAGGTACTTCTTTGTTGATCGAGCTGAATTAAGGTGAAAGATTGTGTTTTTAGTAGGACAAATCACCATGAGGAACCAATGATACCTACATAAATTCACAATTCACAAACAAATCAATAATTTGGGTACAAAATATATTTCAAATGTAGAAAGAATTGAATTACACATGGTTAAACGTACTCCTGATAACATGGGGCGAATATGAACTCATCTCCCGCACACATTGATTCCCTAATACTATGATTAACATAGTCCATCACCTCAGGGGAGTTGTTTAAGATTCTAGTCTCGGATGTCTGTTCGGGGCATAACCACCCAACTTTACCAGGGGAATTAGTGTCACTTAAGTGCTCCCGTAGTGCTCTGCGTGCATGGACAATGAAAAATTGATTAACATATCAAGGATAAACAACACTAATATGAATTAACATATTCAATTTTAGTGGCATGTGCCCGTACCTCATGAATATTTGAATGAGAGAAATGTTAAGGCTAGAACCTCTTAAAAATTCCTTCACATCTTGTTTGTTTAACTATGCACTTGCATCCTCATCATAGTGGAACATTGCCTTAGGTAGTGCAAATTCAATGGGATCGTCACTAGGCAAGTGACTAACACGATTGTGTAGAAAAGTTAAATCCTTAGTGAGCGATTGAAGGACATTGTCTCCAACAAGTGGGGTAGGTTGCATGGCTGAACCTTTCGAAGAATTCTTTTTTGACACTTGTTCACTCTTCGACCCTTGTTCACTCATCTTCTTTGTAGGTTGATCAACGCTTTTGGGTTTCTCCACCTTCCTTCTCTTTGAAGTTTGGCCTTTTTTCGAAATCTAATCAAACAAAGTAAATTGAGGATAAAAAATTCTAGGCCGGGGGTTAAGCTATACGTACGCAATAAACAAGGATTTACCTGCCAAGGATGCACCAGCGGCCGAGGCAGCAGCTGCCGAGGCTGCAGCGGTCGAGGCAGCAGCTGCCCAGGCTGCAGCAGGCCACCCAGGCAGCACCTGCCGTGGCTACAGCGGCCCAGGCAGCACCTGCCGAGGCTGCAGCGGCCCAGGCAGCACCTGCCGAGGCTGCAGCGGCCCAGGCAGCACCTGCCGAGGCTGCTGCAGCCAAGGCAGCACATTTTTTTTTTTTTTCAAAAACAGAAAAATATCTAATGGCATGCAGATTTGTTATTTAGCACATAAAAAAAAATTATTACCTCGTTGATCAACCTTACCCAAGCACGAGGCCATTGCACATAGCTACCTTTTGCTTGCCAAAGAAGAGTAATCCCATCATCCACTATATGCACCGGTAGTGGGATGTTTTCGAACCCAACTACGTAAGAATTGATCCTGACCGCGTAATGTTGTGGCCTAAGCCCTTGGAAATGGACCGTTCCTCTCGTCGCTTGTGCACTACCATGCGCCACCAAGTGCAACTCTTCACTATTTGATAGCCCCGGGGCTAGAAGTGTACACTCGGTGTCTACCTACATCATTAACGAAATTCACTTGTACAAGCAGAAATTATAAAAAAAAAATGGTCTATTCCTACACAATTGATCATGTAACGAAATTCACTATGTTAAAAGTAATAGATTATCCTAAATTCACCTCTAAATCTGGAAATTCATGGGGTGTTGGATTGTCAAGCTCCCTCGAGTCCGCATGTGTGGGAGTAACAACCTGCAATAGTTATTCAAAAATGTCACATTAGATCTCACATAACTCACTATGCCAAAACTAATAGATTGAAAACTACCTCACGTATCTCATCTTCTCCATCTCTATCATCTTCTCCTTGTCCTTTTGGGTGGCTACTTGAGTCGACCGGTGTAGTCGAGGGGAACGGAAAGGGTAAGTTCATTTGCTTCGCCCAAGCATTGAACTAACCTACTAACTCATTGCGTACTTGTTCCTTGATGGATGCCACCTTGGCATCCAAGTCCTCCGGTGAGTTAACACTTGCCCGAGATCTTCCCAATTTTGTGTATTCCGAACCCATCATTTTTTCCCATCCTAGCAACGTCCCTCCCATACCTAGCTACTACCCGGCCTGGATGGTAGGGCTTTCCCAAAGCCAAGGTGAACAGGTCTTTCTCTATAGTCGGGACCAGCTTGCCTTCAACAACTTCTGTAGTGTACTCAAGCTGTAGCATAAGAAAAAATGTCAACATGAATACATATAATGTTTTTAGATGGTAAAGTTATGCAAAAGTTTCAAATATCTTACAAGTTTATCAGCCACTTTTTTTTCCGGTTCTTTGATGACCCATTTTCCGGTTTCCTTATCAAAGGAATGTAGAGAACAAATGAAATCGCCAGCACGACTAACCAACGTAGTGATCGTGGAGTCGGAGGGTTCTTTGGATGACCCAGGCAGCAAAGTAGGGTATATACCCTCCTTCAACCAAGTAGGCCTCCATTCACCAAATGTCTTGGCCCCCGTCTTATGGAGGTACTCCTTCTGCAATGCATTTGCCTTGTTTTGCTCTCGAAGTTCCTACATAAATACAAATGTTAGAATCATTACTGCAAAAAGAGTCAATATATTATACAATTCTCATTAGATTTACTAGTTCTTACAATTGCTTTGGGTCTTGTTTTTTGAATAACAAATTCTTTCCACTCGTCCTCCGTCACGCTTGGCCATATTTTCCACGGTGGTTCTTGTTCCTCAACAACTTCCTCATTTCCACCTTCACCACCCTTCCCCTTGGAAGCTTTCTTCTTGTGTTTCTTCTTCTTATAGATCCATCCATTGGTCAAATGGGTCTTGAAGCCTCTGAATCTCTCCGCTATTAAAAAATCAAACACCCTTCTCTTCTCGAGATCATTTGGAATATTAAACAGCTTCTGCAATCACAAATACAAGCAATTATTATGTTAAATTCACTAACAACTATTAAGTGAAAGTATTTGTAATTGTGTAAATGTGCATTTAAACAAAACACTTGCCCTGGTATCATCCCAAAATGTTTGAATCAAGCCTGGAGGTACTTGCAGCCAACCAAGTGTAATGGGGATTTTGCGCGCACACATGCCAACTTGGTTTGCATAATTCCGAAGCCATTTGCCAGTAGGTCGTCCTCTTTTGTCATACTCCAGGACCATGGGACCGTTTGGCTTCCTAAAACTTGTTGTCGGACCCCTACCCTTTCTCTTAGCAGGAGCCTTTAACCCCCCCTCCACCACCTGTGTTCAATTGCTCATGTCTTTGGCTATCAGTTTGAGGAGTAGTGTTCTCACCAACGACCTCAACAATTGTATAATCAATAGGAGGCGCACGTTCAGCTGACAATTCAAATTCTACAAGCCTGCGCTCAAAAGCATCTTGTTCCTGATCTTCTGGCTCACCCAAATCAGTCTCCTTGTTGACATCATATGGCTCGTCCTTGTCCTCATACTCACCATCATAGCCATCGTCATCATCCTCCAAATCCTCTACTAGTGGGTCATGATCGTCCTTCATGAGTTATAAAAACCTGTCATTACAAACATAAAACGATATTAGTTCCATAAAAGATAAAAATGTTGACATATAGGTCATACTACATGTTAGCATATAAAATAGGCAAGTAAGTTCACATATAGATCATTTTTATTCTATTTTCATCAAATTGACTTGTAAAAATAGGCAACTAAGTTTAGTACATGTTAGCATATAAAATAGGCAAGAACTTGTAAAAATTTAGCAACTAAGTTAACACTTTCATTCATTTTTCCCAAAACTATTAATAAAATAACTTAACTTATGATTAAATAATACTTTTAAATGCTTACAATCTCAAATTAACTGTTGTAGTACCTCATTCTAACATTCCTTCGTTGTGGTCTGACCGCATATAACTTGTTTGGTCGTCTATGTCATTTGATGCAATAGGTCTAGGAATAGTGAAAGGTGCTGAATCATCAAACGCATCGTATTCTTCCTCATCCTCAACATCTCCAATGCCTAGGATTCTTCTTTTCCCAGCTAGCACAATGGACCTTTTTGAATCGACTGGGTCAGTTACAAAGAACACTTGCTTAGATTGAGATGCTAGGATGAACGGTTCCGCACTATCATTCAAGTGGCCAAGATCTACAAGAGTAAAGTCATCATACTTGACATTACGCCTGATATTATCAACCCACTTACACTTGAAAAGTGCAACCGTGAAGTTACAATAATCAAGCTCCCATATTTCTTGAATTCGACCGTAGTATGACAATTTTGCATCGACAGGTGATTTATCCTTTGCACTTGCAAACTCCCTTGACGATGCCACAAGCGTTACTCCACTGTTTTGGGTCGACAAAGATTTCACATCCCGACCCTCTGTCCAAAAAGTGTACCCATTGATGTCATATCCCTCAAATGAGCGAACATCATCCCTAGGACCATAAGCAAGCCACCTTACTGTATCGGTGACACTATCATCCAAACGACTCATCACTCGTTCACTAAACCAACTCACAAACCTCTTATTATGCAACTGCATTAGTGCCCTTTCACCTTTCGATGGAAATTCATCACGCAAACTAGCCATGTGCTCATCTAAATATGGGTGAACATCTGTAACATGGTGCAACACATAAAGGTGTGCTTGTAAGAACTGATCTCGATCAGGTGACATTCGTTTCGACCCAATTGTGCCATGACCATCCAGTCTCCCTTCATGTCGAGAAGTAGGAAGACCAATAGGTTCAGCAACGGCTAAATAGTCGGCCACAAAATTACCAATCTCTTCACTCACGGTCCCTTGAATCATGTTTCCTTCCGGATGAGCCGGATTCCTTATTTATCTTGCAATGTGCCCATGTGTCTTTCAAAAGGATAGCACCACCTTAGGAAAACTGGACCGCACAACTTAATCTCACGCACCAAATGAAGAATGAGGTGCACCATTATGTCAAAAAATGAGGGTGGGAAATACATCTCAAATTTGCACAAAGTCACAACCACATCCATTTGCAAAGCATCAAGTGTACAAGGATCAAGCACTTTGCTGCATATTGTATTGAAAAACGAACATAGGCTTGTAATAGCTTCCCTCACGTGCTTCGGTAAAATACCACGAATTGCAATCGGTAGAAATACTTGCATCAACATGTGACAATCATGGGATTTCATACTTGTCAACTTCATTTCGCCACTTAAGGATACAAATCTTTTCATGTTAGATGAGTACCCAGAGGGAACCTTAATGACGTAAAGACATGCACAAAACATCCGCTTTTCTACCCTTGACAATGTGTAGCAAGCCGGTGGTAAATACTTCTTCTCAACCTTGCCTTGACCCTCATCTCTACTCTTTAAAGCATCCGCGGACTTTCCCTTTCCCTTGCTCTTCCCCTTTCCTTTTTTCGAAACATTTACATTTTCCTGTTCCGGTTCCTTTCCCTTTCTATCCTTCCCCTTTCTAACCTTGTCCTGAGGCCATAATTCCGGACAAATCCCCATCTCTTGCAAATCTAACCGTACACCCTTTCCATCCTTTGTTTTGCCTGAAATATTAAAAAGCGTTCCTACAAGAGCATCACACACATTCTTCTCTATATGCATCACATCAAGGCAGTGCCTAACATCATGTTCTTTCCAGTACGGAAGCTTCCACAAGATTGATTCTTTTTAAAAAAGAGCTGTTGAGACCGGAGCTTTTTCATATTTTCCAAACACCGTTCGTATACCATTAACTCGAGCATAAACCTCAACACCCGTCAATGGCCTAGGCGCAATCTCCTCTTCCACTGTCCCATCGAAAGCCTTTTTCTGCCTACGGTACGGGTGATCACGCCTAAGGAACCTTCGAGTCCTTAAGTACACATCTTTGTGAGAATTCTTAAGGTATATGCTTGATGTGTCATCAATACAAATGGGGCATGCTCTTTTCCCTTTAACCTTGTACCCACACAGGTTGCCATATGCAGGAAAGTCATTCATGGTCCACATAAGGGCTGCACGCAATGTAAACATCTCGTTCTTATGAGCATCAAAACAAGAAACCCCTTCGTCCCACATTTTCCTCAAATCGTCAATTAGTGGCGCAAGGTAAACATCTATGTCATTTCCAGGTTGCCTAGGCCCCGTTATTAGCAATGAAAGCATTATATACTTCCGTTTCATACATAACCAAGGAGGCAAATTGTAGATCACCAAAAGAACAGGCCAAGTGCTATGCTAGGTACTAAGAGTGCCAAATGGATTCATCCCGTCTGTGCACAACCCAAGTCTTAAATTTCTGACTTCATTACCAAACTCCGGAAACTTCAAATCAATGTTCTTCCATTGCGGGGAGTCAGCCGGATGCTTCAGCATTCTGTTTTTCTGTCTTCCCTCGGCATGCCACCTCAAGTTTGTAGCGTCTTTTGGAGTTGAGAATAGACGCTTAAACCTTGGAATAATAGGAAGATACCACAACACCTTAGCAGGAGGTCTCGTCGTACCAGGATTGCAACTCATGCGCTTGTAGCGCAACTGCTTGCATCGTGGAAACTCCTCCAATTGTTCATACTCATTACGATACAAAATACAGTCATTAGGACATGCCTGTATCTTCTTATACTCCAAACCAAATGGACACATCAGCTTATTTGCATAATAGTAAGACTTAGGAATTTCATTCCCATCAGGCAAGATATCACTTAATGCGGTCAACAAAGAAGTGAAACTGACGTCCGTCCACCCATGCTTTGACGTAATGTTAAAAAGTGTTAGCACGGCAGAAAGTTTGGAGTATTTTTTGCACCCAGGGTACAAAGGCTTTTTGGAAGCCTCCGAAAGTAAATCAAACACATCACCTTCGACATTATGCAACATCTCATCCACGTCTTCATCCTCGACCTCATCTACTGGATCAACCTCAGCTCCATCCTCACCATCCTCAAAAACATATTCATCATTCTCACATTCCTCGTCCACATGAATCTCATTGCTTCTGTCATGCACATCATTCCCATCAAGATCCCCACTATACTCTCCACTTTCACCATGCCAAATCCACACATCGTATTTAAGTCTAAATCCACGACAAAGTACATGATCTCTAATGATCTCAACACTATTGACCACCTTCACATTATTACAATCAACACAAGGACAATATAGGTCTTCCTCACCCATTTTGCGCTGATAAGATAAAGCCGTCTTGCAAAACTCTTGAACCCCATTCCAAAATTCCAATGTATCACTTCTACCATACATCCAACCACCAGCCTTCTCCATTTAGTAAAGTGTCTCTAAACATATATAGCAACATATTATGAATAATGTACAATTGCTACATATTTTACGTAAATCAACTTCAAGTACACACCGTGAATAAACCATTCATATAGTGAAAAAATGCATGTTTCCAAAGTGTCCTTATCACTCCAACCTAACCCATCCTTGAATGTCTACTCTCACTAGTGAATGTATGTCAACTTTCCAATTTTAAGGAAAATCCGGCAGCACTTCCCCCCAGTTCTCCAAGTACACGATGTAGATAATTACTTACCCACATTTGTACCCAGAGAACATGGTGAAGAAATGGAAAGCCAAGATGTTCCTTAAAATCGAAAAAAAGACATACATTCACCACCTAAGTGAGAGTAAACATTCAAGAACAGTCCGAACCGGGGACTATTCAAGACTTTCTCCTAATGAGGGTATCTAGGCATATGATGATGCAAACATTCAACATATTGTTGCAATTATTTATAATTAAACAAGACACAATTTGTAATATCATGAACAAACTTTTATCAAATGGATAAATAAATAGAAAGAAATATAGCTCCATAAAGTTTCTAGTTCATACCAATATAGCAAGTACAATGGATGTAATGTCTCGAACTTCCCACTTGAATAGCTAACAAACTTGTGCTTCTCTACATATCAATCTACAAAAATAAAAAATAAAACAACAACATAAAAGTTAGTGATTATTTAATAACTACAACCATTGCTAAAGTATATTGTAATTACTAAAATTCGAATCACTAGGTTACTAATCTCTAATTCATTCCTACGTACATTGCTCAAGTAACTAACAAACTAATTCAACCACAATATATTTAAATTTTCCCATTAAAACCACCTAAAATTCACTAAAACAAACATATACAAAAACAAACATATAAAATACACAATGTAACTACCAATAATCAAAATTGGGGTTAAATTATATTCAAACCCTAGCTAATTTTAGTTTACTCAATATGTCCAATAATTATTCAAATTACAAATTGAAAGATAGGTATAACTTTAAATTAATGTTCAAAATGACTAAAAAATTAAACACTAACCCTAAGTAAAAGTGGAAAGGGGTAGAGCATTGGGCGGCTGCACAGGTGGCGCAAAGGAGGACGCGGCTGTGCAGGTGGTAGAGTGGTGGAGGCAGCTGTACTCGCGCGCAGTGGTGGAGGTGGAGGAGGCCGCTTGTGCTTGCTGCTTGCTTGCTGCTTGTGCTAGAGGAGGAGGCCGACAATGGAGGGTAGAGGAGGCCGAGTTCAGAGGTGGAGGCCAGGGGTGCGCGGCGGTGGTGGAGGGTGGTGCGGTGGCGTCAGTAGTGGCGTGAGTGGTGGTAGGTTTTCGTGAACTGAGGGCTGAGTGAATTGAGAGTGAAGCTAAGTGCGTGTTTGCGATTTGGTGAATGAAACAGGAAAAAGAAAGAGGAAAGATAAGAACGAAGAAACAGGAGGCGCGTTTTTTTTAATATAATTTAAAAAGGCCACCGGTTCAAACCGGTGGCATTTATTATAATTGCCACCGGTTTGGTTTGAACCGGTGGCTTTTTAGGTTTGCCTCAAACCGCCCATTTATTAAGCCACCGGTTTTCAAAAACCGGTGGCCATTGACCGATGCTTCTTTCAATTTTTCTACTAGTGATGGTTTGTCGTCTTCAAAAAGCCTTGTATGGGTTACGACAAGCACCTCGTTGTTGGTTCTCTAAGTTGGCCTCTTCTTTGAAAAGGTACGGTTTTATTCAATCGTACTCTGATTACTCTCTGTTTACTCTGCAATCTGGGGCTATTCAACTTAGTGTTCTAGTGTATGTTGATGATTTAATTGTATCTGGTAATGATTCCTCTGCGATTTCATCATTCAAGTCATATCTGAGTAACTGTTTTCATATGAAAGATTTGGGTATGTTGAAGTATTTTCTTGGCATTGAGGTTGCACGGAGTCAGGAGGGCATATTTTTATGTCAACGGAAATATACACTAGATATCATTGCAGAGTCCGGTTTGCTAGGGGTACGCCCGGCAGGTACTCTTATTGAGCAAAATCATACTCTGGCAAAATCTGAGTCCTCTCTTCTTTCTGATCCAGAAATGTATCGGCGACTTGTGGGTCGTTTGATTTATTTGTCTTTTACTAGACCTGATCTAGCTTATGTGGTGCATATTTTATCCCAATTTATGCAACACCCGCAACAGGACCATTGGGAGGCTGCTCTTCGTACAGTGCGATACTTGATAGGATGCCCGGGTCAGGGAATCCTTTTGAGTTCAGATTGTGATTTACATATTACAGGTTGGTGTGATTCGGATTGGGCAGGTTGTCCCTTGTCACGATGATCTATCACTAGCTGGTTGGTGTTTCTTGGTGCTTCTCCTGTATCTTGGAAGACTAAGAAGCAGGACACTGTGACCAAGTCTTCTTCAGAAGCCGTATTCCGTTCAATGTCTAAAACTACTGATAATTTGAAATGGTTAAAGGCTCTTCTTCTGAGTTTGGGTGTCTCGCATCCCCGTGCAATGAGTTTGTTTTGTGATAATCAATCTGCTTTATATATTGCGCAAAATCCGGTTTTCCATGAGCGTACCAAGCACATTGAGGTGGATTGCTATTATCTTCGTGATGCGATTCAGGACGGTATTATTAGTCCGTCTTATGTGAAGACAACGGACCAATTAGCGGATATATTTACCAAGGCTTTGAGTAAAAGTCAATTCATGTATTTACTTGGCAAGTTGGGCATTTGTGATTTGCATGCTCCAACTTGAGGGGGGGTGTTGAGCAATATAATGTGTATAGTTATTGGGCCAATGTATGAGCCCTAATCTCTTCCTAGGATGTATATATATACCGTACATATCTTAATACAAGACACGTTAATGAATCCTCTCTAATTACATTCTCTAATTTGACATCAGTTCAGCTCCAATCAGTTCAGTTCAGTAAATGTGAACAGACACTTATATTTGGGTACTTATTGGAATCGTGTTGATGAATAAAATATTAATTTCCATTGTTATAATTTATGCTTATTGATAATCAAAGATATTATTGATTAAAAATTTAGCATCGGCATAGGTGATCAAGAAAATGAAGCAAGTATATTAAATTGGAGGGAGTATATATATATATATATATATATATATATATATATATATATATATATATATATATATATATATATATATATATATATATATATATATGTATATGTATATGTATATGTATATGTATATGTATATGTATATGTATATGTATATGTATATGTATAAATTTAGAACATGTGAGTAAAAATTAAAATTTTGAACATATGAGTAATAATTTAGGACATTTGTGTGAGTAATATGTTTAGAACATCTTATTTAAGAATTAAAACAAGTGATTAAAAATTTGTAAAATCTGCTTCATGAAATTTTAAACATATGAGTAAATTAAGAACATCTGATTTAAGATTATGAACATATGAATAAAAATTTAGAACAAATTGATATAGAATATAGAAAGTGTGAGTAAAAAATTTAGAACATACACTTTAAAATCTGGAACATATAATTAAAAATCTTAGAACACACGTTTTAAAATTTAGAATATATAACTTAAAATTTTGGAACAAAATTTTAAAATATATGATATCAAACTTAACTAATTTATGGTTTAGAACATGTGAGTACTAAATTAGAACATTTGATTTAATTTAGAACACTTAAGGAAAAGTTTAGAACATCATATTTAAAATTTAGAACATAAGAGTAAAAATTTAGAACATACGAGTACAAAATAAGAACATAAAGAGTGTTCTCACATAAGAAAAATTTCTATTAAGAAAAATTCTCATGAGGCCTCCCCCTACAACTTGTATCTAGGTCAATGATTTATCGTCTAACTGGATACGTGAAAGTTAACGTAGCTTAGGCCCCGTTCTTTAGAGTTTTTCTGATCTGCTCTGCTTAAAAATAATACTTAATATTGAATTACTATAATATTAATTAATATTTAATAATAATAATAAATAATTAACACTTAATAATAATAATATTATTAAAAATTAAAATTTTAATAATAATAAAAAATAATATTTATTAATAATAATATTAATCAAATTAATATTTAATATTTAATAATAATAATAATAATTAATATTTAATAGTTATAATATTAATAATAAGAATAATTAATATTTAATAATAATAGTAACAATAATAGTAATTATAATAATGATAATAATAGTAATAATAATACTTATAATTAATAATAATAATAATGATGATAATAATAATAATAATAATAATAATAATTGTTTTTATAATAAAACTTAATATATAAAGATAATAACTAATATTTAAAGAGAATACTAATTATTAGTTTTTAATAATAATAATAATAATAAAAATAATATTATTTATTTTTAATAATAATAATAATAATTAAATAATATTTAATATTACTTTAAAAAAATTAATATAATAATAATAATAGTTAATATATAATAATAAAATTTAATGATTGTAGTAGTAGTAGCAGTAATAGCAGTAGCACCAGCAACATCACCAATAATAATAATAATAATAATAATAATAATTAATAATAATAATAATGAAATCTGCTCAGCTATCCTTCAATCTGCTCTATTCTACTCTTCCCAAAAGCTCAAAAGAACAGGGCCTTAGTTGTCCTCGGAGTTTTTTTTTCCAAAGATAACCACTCCGTTAATAAGGTCAATACAGGTTTGAAATGATTAATAAATCACGTACAGTTTAATAATGTTGTACCATATGTTAAGGTATTTATAGAAATCCTCAAGCAAGTGCCACTTGTAGGCCGTCACGTGAGTGTTTTGTCAATCGAACGACAAATGTCCACATGGCCTACAACAAGTCTCCACGTGGATGGTGGGGTAGCGCAAATTCTTATGTGCACCCTGGTCCTCTATATATTCTAGATAGACCACCTCCTAAAACACACCCTCTAAACAAATAAAACACAGCTCTACTCCTTCTTCCTACATCTTTACTTCTTCTTCTTCTTCCTTCTTTTTTTTGTTAATTTTTTGTTTCCTTCTATACAAAATCTCCTTTTTATTTTTTAAATTTGATCTCTTTTTATTTTTTTCTCGATTTTAATTCATTCCTTTTTTTTTCAAATTCTTATTTTCTCTCTCCTCTTCTCTTTGATTTTTTTTCCATTCATTTTTTCCATTGATTTTCTGCATTTAACGTGATGGAAATTGTTGATATTCCTGAATAGATCAATCCAGGTTAGTTATTATGAATTCATTGCGATCATAATTTTTTTTCCATTTTGAGATGAATTTGTGCATGAAATTGTTGTTTCAATATCAATTGAATTTGTTGAAACTAATCTGATCAATTTCAATCGTAATCCATTATGATCGATTAAGTGATATTTTTTTATTGGTCTTATTAATTTGATCGATTAATTTAGTAAAATATTGGAACATCGCAGATTTTAAACATTTAGTAAAAAAAATATCTGAATTATTACAAGTTATGAACATTTAGTAAAAATATCCAAACTGAACATCAAAATTTTTGAACATTAAGTAAAAAAAAAAAAATCTGAACAATCGCAATGTACCACGTTTATACTTTTGAGCATTTAGTAAAAAGTCCTAAACTTACAAATTTTGAATATTTAGTAAAAGAAATTGAACTGAACATCGAAATTTTTTGAACATTTAGTAAAATATCTAAACAATCGCAATATATACCACGCCTATAAATTTGAACATTTAGTAAAAAGAATATCTGAACGATTGCAAATTTTGAACATTTAGTAAAAAAAATCCGAGCTCAACATCGAAAATTTTGAACATTTAGTAAAAATATCTCAACAATCGCAATGTACCATGCCTATACTTTTGAACATTTAGTAAAAAAATTTGAACGATGGCAAATTTTGAACATTTAGTAAAAAATCCGAACATCGCAAATTTTGAACATTTAGTAAAAATATATGATTAATTGCAATGTACCATGCCTTTACTTTTAAACATTTAGTAAAAAAAATATATAAACCAATTGCAACTTTTGATCATTTAAGTAGCAAATTTTGATCATTTAGATACATCATCCAATTTCGTCTTCGGTTTATGTCGCATTTGATTAATTATCATGTTCAAATAATTTAGGGTTTTAATTTATCATCTAATTTTTAAATTCAACAATAATAAAGGGTTTTATATTACTTACACTTCTTCTTCGTCGTCACTACTTGTAGAAGAATCTCTCGAGTGTCTAAAAAAATGTAAATATTGTTCAGAAATTCGAAAGTGTTTACAAAAACTAAAATACTTTTAACAAATTACAACAACTTCGAAAGAAATCAATTAACAAATTTGAAGAAATCTAAAGAATTTTTAAGTTGTTCAAATATTTAATTACCTTTTTTTTACCTTTTTCTTGTTTTTCTTCTATGGTGATTTGTCAATGTAGAGGAGAAAGATAAGTAGTT
>NC_137854.1:14607500-14650000 GCF_948465745.1 Chenopodium album | reverse complement strand
CAGTTCATATTTTTTTGAACTATAATTGATCATGTTCTAAATATTTGTGCACATGTTCTAAACTATTATGCAAATGTTCTAATGTTCATTCATGTTCTTTTGTATTTGGTGTTGTGAATAATGAACAATAAGCCTGTTTTTCTAATGATAATAGTCTTACAAAATTTAAACTCCTCAAGTTGTACCTTCATTCAATCTGTCCCTATAAATCTTACATTAACTCGTATCTTCTCTATGTGAGTTTTTTTAGAATTTACCAACTTGGTTCCTAGTATGTCTTGCATCAGAGAGATAATGATGTGCTACTAATGACAATAGTCTTGACTTCTTAAGCTTTGATTTGAAGGAATTTTGGAGTATATATATAGTTAGAACTAAGAACCATTTCTTTGAGTCTCTAGAGGGCAGTCATATATATGCTAGTAACCTGTTCTCACAAAGCTTGAGTTACTTTGTAAACTATAGTCTGAGAAAGTCGTTAGTTGCATATATATCCTTTCAAGTGATTGCATATAATATTTTTCGGATTTGAATATGTATCAGTTGCATAAGCACCAATTAAGTTCACCACAACTCATTGAGCTCATCGTGTTAAAGCTCCCTCAAATCAGCAGCCCTTCAAAGGATCACCCGAATGGTGTCTTGCTACTGCTATTAGATTTTGCACCTAGCTAAATTCTTCCTTCAAGGCAAAGTATTGCATCACAATATCGCTCAATTTGTTCAAAAACTTCATCATTGTAAAGTGTTATATTCTTGTTCTTACTCGGGTAAACATTTTCTTTAACATCATGCTTCCTCCTCCTTATCTCCTAGTATTATTAGCATAACTCTGATCACCTTTTTCAAATTGAGCATTATGGTTGTCTGGTTGATGTATGGGATGTATGGTCATCTGATTTGGCCGATTCTTGATTTAGTAAAAGTGATACCCATGAATGAAAATTTTGTTATATGGTTGTTTGCTAGGGGCCTTTAAGGTTTACAAAAATTTGGAGATAGCTAAGCTGGATGTATGTGTGATGAGAAGAGAAAAAATATTTAGAACAAAGCAATGGCAGATTTAATACTTTTGTTCTAGAGTTTTTCAATCTATGTTCTAATGTTATCTTACTATGTTCTAAAGTATAAGGTATAAGTTTATGGGTTAAATAAAATTTTAATGTAATTGTAGACACCCATTTGTGTCTCCCTAAAACCAAACCCAGTGATGAATGCCTTTCATGTCAAACCATAATCGAATGAGGTGAAAGTGTGGAAAGTCAAGTGTTGCAGTTTAGTTTTATTAAAATTCTCTTCTCTCTGTTTTTGAAAACAACCTTATTTTATTAAGAATAGTCAATCCAGTGTAGTTTGGTCTATAATAAGGGTCCAATAATAGTGTAATTGGATGGGTCTCGAAAAGACCTTTCCAACGATATATTATAAGCCCAATTCCGATGAATATTGAGGAAGTTATGGCCAAAATACTAAACTGGGCCCAGTTCATCATTTACATACGGCCCAATGATCTAGAGGAGGGCCCAATGTTATTCCTAAAATTATACTCCCTCCGTCCCAAATTACTTGCACGGTTTGACTTTTTGCACTATTCACACATCTCCCTTTGACCATCTTTTTTAACTATTATATGAAAGTCAATGTAATCATGTAAGATGTTGTTGGGTCTATTTTAATGTATAGTTTCTAATATAAACTTTTTGTAACTTATATAAATATATAATAAAAGATATTAACGGTCAAACATGTGCATCGGCAAGCGTGTCCAGTCAAAATGTTGCAAGTAAACTGGGACAGAGGGAGTAACCATTAATTGTAATTTTCTAGAAGTCTATAGAAGGTTCTTTTAAATTCTAATAGAGTTAGGCTTAATGATTATTTTAAGATGGATTTTTATTTAGAATAAAATATTATTATTTTATTATTATATTATTATTTTTAATTATACATTTTTAGCTTCTGTACGGATTTCGTAGAACAAATTTGGTTAAAGATCGGATTCTGCTTGGAAAGCGCGTGAAAGCCAAGCTGTCGCCTCGCGACAGAGTATATTTCTGGCAACAACGTGTAGTTTTATTCCTTATCAAATTCTGTAAATTTCCGGACTATTTTTCTTATATATAGGGTCCTCGACCTCTGTTTTTAATCATCAACTCTCATCAAGGCTTACTTGATTTCCTCTCTCTCTTTCTAAACTATCCCTTTTAAACACAATTCCGCATTCACAAGATTTAGAAACAACTAGCCAAGTTCGAAGTTGCCTTCGCCCTAGACGTGCAAGGTTGATAATTTCTGAGGGTTTGGTCGTTAAGTGTTTAAGAATTCAATTACCCAACGAATCAAGAAGCCAAGGCTTATCTTAACGCCGCCGTCGAAAGGAGTCTCATGAATTGATTCCCAACGGTAAAGGTGAAGTTAAGTTTAGGGTTTTCTCCCTTAATTTAGGTTTGTTCAAGGGGGCGGTCTTCTTGTGTTGGCCTTGACGACAGGTTGTGGTGTTCGATTCTGCCGGTGAGGTGGTTTTTGGATTATCTCTGCTTTCTGTTATCTCTCGTGTTGATGTGTGAGTTTTGTAAGATTTCTTTGCTCTGGTTGTTGATTAGTGTTTATGATTAGCCTAGGTTTATTTATGTCTTTGCTTATTTCACTTGTTTTATTGCGCGTTTTGTTATCCGTGTTCTGGTTCGAGCTTCTAGCTCCTAATAATACTCTTACTCTGTTTGGTTATGAGTCGGAGTTCATAAGGGTGGTTCTAAGTTCGGAGACTTTCGAAGTGGTGGTGTTGTTTTTGGAGTCCGATGGATTGGATTTACCATTTTTAGGGGAAGAATGGTTCAGTATTACCTGGGTTGTTGGGTTGGTCGTCCTTTTAGTTTACTCTTTCGGGTGGGACTATGTTAAGGGGAGCTTTCCCTTTGGTTGGGTGGCTTTTCTCATTAGTAGTTTGAGTGATTCCCTCTATGTTGTTTCTCCGAGGGTGGTGTATTTTGTGCAAGTGAAATACTTTGTCCTTCTCGGGGGTTTTGGTTTGGCTGGCAACTCTTGGTCCAAAACAAGGTTTTGGTAGCAACGTTTTCATTGTCCAGACTCCAAGGTACTTGGTATGATGTAAGGCTACTCTGGTTTAGTTATTCACTTTGTGTTTCCTCTTTTGGTAAGTGGCATACCCAATTTGTGGGTTTGTTAGGGTGTGTTGGCTCAGGATTGAAGCAGCAAGTTTTTCTTTTGGTATGTTTACCTTTAGCTAGGTGTGGTTGGTTGTTTTTAATTTTTTTTTAAGCTCTGATAGGTTGTAATTTGTTATTTATTTAGGAAAAATACACTTTAATAATCCCAACTATTAGCGATTTACCTAGAAAAATCCCAACTAAGAATTATTTTCTAACGGTACCAACTATGCCTCTTATTTTCTTCTAGTAGACCCAACCGGTCAACTACGGGTCAATAACCTGTTGTAACAAGTCATATGCCACGTGTCAACACACGATTGGTCCAAAATAAAAAAAAAATAATTAGAAAATTAAAAAAAACATAAAATAATTATAAAAAGATAGAAAATAAAAAAAACAGAAAATTAATTAAAAAAATCTGAAATTAAAAAAAAAATCAAAAAATAATAAAAAAAACCAGAAAATAACAAAAAAAAAAACAGACACTTAGAAAAATTTCAAAAAATTAATAAAAAATATCAAAAAATTAGAAAAAAAATCAGAAATTATAAAGAAACAAAAAAAACCCAAAACCCACCAGCCACCCCTCCCTCCCCTTTCCCCGCCGGCGGCCAACCCCCTAAACATCCCAAAATGGCCGGCCGACACCCACCTTGCTTGGAAACCATCTAGTCGGCCCAAAATCACCCCCGAAACCACCCCACTCACTATTCCCCGACCCCCATAACCACTATCTCCTCTTCCTCGACCCTCGAAACAACCCCACCTCCTTTACCCCAGCGTCAAAATCGGCCATTTTGGGATGTTTAGGGGGTTGGCCGCCGGCGGGGAAAGGGGAGGGAGGGTGGTTTGGGGGTTACGAGGTGGTGGTAGGGCGGCTGGTAGGGTTTTGGGGTTTTTTCTTTTTTTTTTTTATATAAAAATTTATCCTTTTTTGATTTTTTTAATGAATTTTCTAATTGTATTTTTATTTTCTGATTTTTAAAATTCTAAACTAATCACTTGTTGACGCGTGTCATTTATAAAAAAAAATAAAAAAAAATAACCTTTTCAACAGGTTACCGGTCATTGGGACCGCTGGAAGAAAATAAGAGGCAAAGTTGGTACCGTTAGAAAATAATCCTTAGTTGGGATTATTCTAGGTAAATCGCCAATAGTTGGGATTATTAAAGTGTATTTTTTCATTTATTTATGAGTTCTCTTTGTCAAAAAAAAAAAAAAGAAAAAAAAAAAAAAGAAAGACAAAGACCTTGAAACAAGTGACGTGAATGTGAAGGTGAAGGTGAAGGTGAAGGTGTAGACTTTATGAGTCATTTGTAATTTTATTAAGTCAAGTCAAGCAAAAACCGTTAATATGACGTCTCCCTCAATCTTTATACGTGGTAGTAGGCTTCTCATTTGTCAAATTTGCCAAAGAATAATATTCAATACGAGTATTAGCTGAGATCACAACTCCTACTGTTTAGTCACCTCCAATTAGCGTCGTCAACTCGTCATATTAAGCATATGAAAAATGGGTCATTATCATATTTTGGTTTTCTTAAACTGTGAATGGGATGTGAAAATATACTCGAGATCAAAACTATAGTAGACCCAATGACTAAACATTGATAAGATTTTAAACTAAATATTATTTGAAAATGTCTGCTCACTTTTGCTTCATTTCAAGATTTGTAAATATTTTCTATATTGCTCCATTTGTGATGGAGGAAGCCCCAATTTCTCATAAATTCGTTTTCTTATGGGGGCATTTTCGTGAATAAATCAACAACTTTTTCAATATTGTTTATTTATTCACAAAAATGTCCCCATGAGAAATGATATTCGCTTTATTTTATACTCTCTCACCTTTACAACTTTTCAAAATAATTTCAGAAACACCATTATAAAATGAGTCATTTTCACTCACCTCATTTCTTTGTAACTTGGCAAGTATTGCTATTAGCTGTAAGAATATTTTTAACAAAAAAGAGTATTTGATCATTTTAATAGCTAAAATAAGCATGCTTATAAATAACAGCTACGGAGTACTTGAATAACAATTTCATAAATACGAAGTAAGATTTATACGAAGTAGCTTTTTTAAAAACTAGATATTTACTTGTATTATATTTGACAAGGACATATGCTATGCGTGTAGTAAAGGGTGGGGGGATTTAAAAATTCTATATAATGAGATGGGAATTAAAGCTATAAATCACCTCAAAAACAAAACCTGAAAAAAAAAGAAATGAAAACAAACAAAATGAAGCCATTTCATCCTCTGTTTTTCTTACAACCAATCCTTTCCTTGTTGTTCCTTGTTTTAACAATGCAACAACTTACACCAATTTATTCCCTCGGTAGCACTAATTATCGAGGGAACGAAACTGATTATATGGCATTGTTAGCCATCAAGAGCAAACTTATTGACCGTAGTCCTGACGGTGTTTTGAGCTCATGGAATGACTCTCTTCACCATTGTTTATGGGAGGGTGTCACTTGTGGCCTCAGACATAACAGGGTCGTTGAGTTAAGGCTACCCAGAAAAGGTTTAGGAGGAACCATATCTCCCTTCATTGGAAACTTAAGCTTCCTGAGAATTATTCAATTTACAAATAATAGTTTGCACGGTCAAATTCCCCCTGAGGTTGGTTATTTGTTTAGGCTACAAAATCTTTCTTTAGGTATCAACAATCTACAGGGGGAACTTCCAACGGGATTAGGAGCATTGTCCAATCTCAAACACCTTTGGGTTTACTCTAATAAACTCACTGGATCTCTCTTCCAAATAATTCAAAATCTTACTTCATTGGAAATCCTATATGGCGATGACAATGCTTTTACGGGAAATATTCCTGTTAGCATTTCTAGGATGAGAAACCTTACTTGGTTGAACATCTCATCTAATCAGCTGTCAGGTATAATTCCCCCATCCATTTCAAACCTGTCCTTGCTTGAGGAATTAGACTTGTCTAATAATCAACTACACGGGGAACTTCCGGTGAGATTAGGAGAGTTGTCCAACCTCAAATGGTTATGGGTTGACTCTAATAAACTCTCTGGTATGATTCCCCAATCCATCTTTAACCTTTCCTCTCTTCTATCTTTACACTTGTCTAATAATCAGCTACACGGGGAACTTCCAATGGGATTAGGAGAGTTACCCAACCTCAAATGGTTAGGCCTTAACTCTAACAAACTCTCTGGTAAGATTCCTCCATCTATTTCTAACCTTACCTCTCTTCTAAAATTATTCTTGTATGAGAACCAACTACATGGGAGACTTCCGATGGAATTAGGAGCATTGCCTTGCCTCCAAACTCTTTCTGCTTTCTCGAATAGTTTGACTGGTATGATTCCCCCATCCATCTTCAACCTCTCCTCCCTTCAAGCTATAGATTTAGCGTACAACCAACTACATGGAAGATTTCCGCCGCTTTTTGTTCCACTTCCTCAATTAAAACATATACGTCTTGAGGCTAACCATTTGTCAGAACCATTACCAATATCATTATCAAACCTCACAAGTCTTCAAAATTTTCAGTTGGATGTAAACAACTTCACAGGTAGCATTTCCAATTTTCATTTTAGACACCTCCATAACCTGCCAAAGCTACTTCTTGCTGAAAATAATTTTGATGGTGACATCTCTTTTATTAGTACATTGGTTAATTGTAGCAAATTGGAATATTTAGATTTGGCAAAAAACCAATTCACAGGGTTGCTACCAAGAGTGGTAGTCAATCTTTCCACCACTTTAACATGTTTTGATATTTATCAGAATTTATTAAGTGGGGGATTTCCTAAAGATTTTAGTAATCTCATTAATCTTAGATTATTATTCATGTCAAGAAATGGGCTCACCGGAACCATCCCTCAAGATCTTGGAAAGCTTCAAAAGCTAGAGCAATTATCTCTCGATAACAACATATTGACAGGTGAAATGCCTATTTCAATTGGAAATTTATCGCGTTTGAGCATACTGAACTTAGCCTATAACAATTTGCAAGGCAGAATACCTCCAATCCTTGGCAATTCCAAAAGCCTGTTATATTTGTATCTATCAAATAATAATTTCAATGGATCATTGCCTAAGAATCTCTTTGCAGGATCTGCTAAGTTTATTGAATTAGATTTATCTTATAATAAATTAGAAGGGCTCATACCTGTTGAGATCAGCAAGCAAGTCAATGCGATAGATTTTCGTGTGTCTGGAAATAAATTAATAGGTGAAATTCCAGATGTCTTTAGCAGCCTACTTGAACTTACAATATTGTATATGGGTGATAATATGTTTTGTGGTTCGATTCCTACAACATTTGCCTCTTTGAAAAGTCTTTCATCAGTTGATCTTTCAAAGAACAATCTTTCTGGCATCATTCCTGAATTTTTTTCTACCTTTCCCATGATAAACCTCATAAACCTATCTTACAATAATTTTGAGGGAAGTGTTCCAACTTCAGGATTATTTGCAAATACAAGTGTAATAGTTCTAGATGGCAATAGTCGGCTATGTGGTGGAATTTTGGAGCTGCATCTACCAAGATGTGTGGAGAAAAAAGGGAAGAAAAGAAGAATGTTTCATGCTCACAAGCTGATATTTGTGATAATATGTGCTTTTGTTGGGATATCGGTCATGGCCACATGCATATGGCTCTACCTGAAACGTCGTAACAAAAAAGGAAAATCTACCTCAATCGATGCACTACGGAAGGAGTCATTCTTGAAAGTGTCCTACGAAATGCTGCTCAAAGCAACTAATGGATTTTCTTCGAGTAATCTACTTGGCTCGGGTACTTTTGGGTCTGTGTTTAAAGGGATGCTTGATGGAAAGACGGTTGCCATTAAAGTACTCAACTTGGAACAAAGAGGTGGGTATGGCAGAGTGTGAGGTATTGAGGAATATCCGTCATCGTAATCTGGTTGGGATACTAACAGCATGCTCAAGTATGGATTTCCAGAGAAATGATTTCAAAGCTCTTGTTTACGAGTTCATGCCCAATGGAAGTGTTGAGAGATGGTTACACGAAGATGGAAATATGAGCCTTCTCCAAAGGTTGGATATAGCCATTGATGTGGCACATGCAATAAATTATCTTCATTATGAGTGTGGAAGCCAGATTGTGCACTGTGATCTAAAACCGAGCAACATATTGCTTGACGATGACATGGTCGCCCGTGTAGCAGATTTTGGATTAGCAAAGGTTCTTGATCTTCCCATGCATCCAAATCAAAGCAGTTCAATTGGCATTAGGGGAACTGTTGGCTATGCTGCTCCAGGTAATTAATATTAAGATGTCACAATTTTTTTTTTTTTTTATGGACAATCTTCCATTAAATGGTAATTGAATCACTTAATTGTCATGCATGTGATTTATTATAGTAATGATTTTTATAATTTATGTATAAAATATTTATTAAATAGAATTTCTACAAAATATTTGGGGACATTAAATATAATATGAATATATTATTATAGACATACATAGGTAGGAAACATAATATTCTTTTGCATTCATATATGGTTGTAATTTGTAAACTATTTGATGGAATTTATTTGTCTTAAAGAGTATGGCTTGGGGAATGAAGCATCTCTTGAGGCTGATCTCTACAGCTACGGAATTCTACTCCTTGAGTTAATGACAAGAAAGAGACCCATCAACTATATGTTTAATGATGACTTTAACCTCCATATGTACGCAAAGGCAGCATTACCAGACCAAGTGTTGCAGATTGTTGACTCAACACTTTTGGAGGAAGAAAGTGATGAATCAGATGAAACAAGACCACGAACTCAAGTGATACTTCAAAAACGAGAGGAGTGCATGGTGTTTGTCATTAAGATTGGAGTTGCTTGCTCAAGTCAATATCCACATGATCGAATGAAGATAAGGGAAGCTATAAGCGAGCTATATCATGCAAGAAACATCCTTTGCAAACCAAGAGGTACACTAATATAAAACTTGTCCAGTCAACTATTTTTCATGTCATTCAACTAATTATAAAACTTGTCCGATCAACTAGTAGTATTGATGGTAATGTTAGTGCCTAATTGCAGGGGCAACTTATTGAGCATTACACGAGATGATTGGCCTCGCCGTCCTAAATTCATACCAAGCCAAAGAAGCTAGCATCTTGTTACTCTAGATGTGTCCTGCGCATGATTATACGGAGTAAAAGAAATGATACATTTCAGTATGAGCACAAATAAAAGTAGTTAATTTCATTTTATTTCCTGTATTATATCATAAGTGCATCTTAAGTATTGTGAGTAACTACTGTTCTTTTCTTAATAGTATAACCAAATCACGTTCCACGTCCATGATAATGTCTATGCAGTTGTTGAATTAGAAATTTCAAAGTAATTGTTTTATTTACATTTTATTGTCCTTAATTTTCAACACTACAAAACATAAAGTTAACTTTATTTTTGGGGGAAGGCAAAGTAATTGATAATGACCTTAAAATTGAAAAGTATTTCATATTTGATATTTCCATATAAACCACCCATTAATAATCTGTATAAAAGTTATAATTCATACTTTCAATTGAAAAGTACATAAGATAAAGATTGACACTAAGCGACCTGCTGGACTATTCAATTGGTATGTAAAGGTTGTCTCCCTTAAATCTTGAAGGATTCTCATCTTCACAATTCTCCAAAGACTATTGAATAATCTTGCACGAAGTAAACAACTAGTCTCACACTCTCACCATGTTAGACACGGTAGAAATAAATAAACAAAAGCTATAATTTAAATCAAGTCTTTACGCATTGTGAATTTTCAGTAAGTTACTTGGTTTTCGTTACATCTTATACAAACTATAATGAATCCTAAAAGGATGCTATAACTCAACACAAAACAAAACCTACAAAAAAAAAAAAAAAAAAAAAAAAAAAAAAAAAACACCAAAAAAACAAAAACAAAATTTTAAAAATAATAATAAATCAAATAAAATGAAGCCAAGCCATCCCAAGTCTTTCATATATACAATTACAAGCCGTCCTTTCCCTATTAATTGTTGTAATTGTAATTAGAGCTGTCAATTCGGGTAAATGGGTCGGGTTTGAGTCGGGCTTGTGTGGGTCGGGTCATCTCGGGTCGGGTCAATACGGGTTAATGTCAAGACCTATGTGGGTCGGGTTTGGGTTGGGTCATACTTGAGTCGGGTCACGTCGGGTCATACATCTTTTCGGGTCGGGTTTAGGTCGGGTCAATAAAAGGTCGGGTTACATTCGGGTCGGGTGAAAAACAAGTCGGGTTAAATTCGGGTTTTTACGGGTTTAAATGAGTTAGGGTCATGTTCGGATTCGAGTCGGGTTCGGTTCAAGTCAATTATTTTCGGGTTATAATCAGGTCGGGTTATTATCGGGTTTGAGTCGGGTTCAGTTCAAGTCAATAATTTGCGAGTCATTATCAAGTTGGGTCATTCTCGGGTTCGGTTCAAGTCAAAAACTTGCGGGTTATAATCGGGTCATTTCCAAGTAGGGTCATTCTTGGGTTCAAGTCGGGTTTAGTTAATGATTTGCGGCTTACAATCAAGTTGGGTCATTTAAACTTGTCTGGTCATTCTCGAGTTCAAATTGCCAATTCAATAATTTGCAGGTTATAATCACGTCGGGTCATTTCCAAGTCGGTCTCGGGTGTGGTTCAAGTCAAAAATTTTAATTCCCTTAAAAAAAATAATAATAATAATAATAATAAAAAAGATAAGTCAAGTAAGATGAGAAAGACTTGCTATTGTCTAGGTCCCGTGTATTTTTTATTTTTTTGTTTCTTTTTTTTTTTTTTTTGGTTATCCAGTTCAATTTTTCTTTGACGAGGATTATGTAAGAGATAAGTCAAGTAAGATGAGAAAGGCCACTTTTGTTTTATAATTGGAATCCATGTTAATAAATTGAAAAAAAAAGCCTGAAACTCAATAGTCAATACGGAGTACTCTTTTTATCCTAAAATTCGGGTTAGTAATAGGTCGAGTTTAAATTCGGGTCGGGTCAATAACAAGCCGGGTTGAATTTGGGTAGGGTCAATAACAAGTCGGGTTTATTTCGGGTCGGGTTTAAAATCGAGTCGGGTTAGGAACGGGTCGAGTTAAACTCGGGTCGGGTTAGTGACAGGTCGGGTTGAATTCGGGTTTTGACGGGTTAAATCGGGTTTGGGTCATTCTCGGGTTTGAGTTGGGTTCGGTTCAGGTCAATAATTTACGGGTCACATTCGGGTCGGGTCCTCTCTAGGTCGGTTTATGGTCGGGTTCGGGTCTCAAATACTCGGGTTTAGGGTTGGTTTCAGGTCGGGTTAGGTCGGGTTCGGGTCACCATTTTATTCGGGTTCAGACGGGTTAGGGTTAGGGTCGGTATTTCGGGTCGGGTCAACTTTTGACAGCTCTATTTGGAATGCAACATCATAGAGCGAGTCTCCAATGCCCTTTGTAATTAGGATGTTGGGTTTCCAAGATGATGGGTGACATCAATTATTGTTCACTTGTAAAAGTATAAATATTTTTTCTGGATCTAGTTCATACGGAGTAATTAATTTTAATCCAAGAATTATATCACAACCTTACCAAATCGATTTCAATTCAAAATAGGACACATAAATCCATACTACAACCAAATAATATAAAACTGATTGTCCAATCAACTAGTATTATTTATGGTAATGTACTAATGTTAGTGCCTAATTGCAGGGGGAACTTATTGAGCATTACACGAGATGATTGGCCTGGCAGTCTTAAATCCATAGCAAGCCAAAGAAGCTAGCATGTTGCTACGCTAGAGGTGTCATGCGCATGATTATAAAAGAAATGATATATTTTATTATGAGCTCAAATAAAATAGTTAATATCTTTTTTTTTTTTTTTCCTGTAGCTATTATATCATACATGCATCCAAGTATTGTAAGTACTGTTTTTTCTTAACAGTATAATCAATTCATGTTCCATGATTATGTCTATGCAATAGTTGAATTAGAAATTTCAAACTAATTGTTCTTTTATTGTCCTTAATTTTTGGCACTACAAAACAGACTTAACCTCATTATTGATAATGACCTTAAAGTTCAAAAGTATACATAAAAAATAATAATTAAAAAAAAAAAAAGACCTTGACACCAAGTGACCTGCTGGACTATTCAAGCCGTATGTAAAGGTTGTCTCCCTCAAATCTTTAAGGATTCTCATTAGTAGTCATCACAATTCACCAAAGACTATTGAATAAGTTTGCACGAAGTATAAGCTCGCCAGTATTGAATAATTTTGTACGAAGTATAAGCTCGCCATGATGGACACAGTAGAAATAAAAAAATAATAATAAATAAATAAATAAATAAAAAAGAAAAAAGTTTGCCGTGTTAGACAGTGTACCATTTTCAAAATCTTTGTGAACTTACAATAAGTTATTGGATTATCGTTATATCTTACACGAACTATATAATGAAATGGAAAAGGATGGCTATAATTCAACACAAAACAAAACCAGCAAATACTTCTAAAACAAACAAAAAATAAAAAAAATCATACAAATAGAAGCCAAGCCATCCCAACTCCCAAGTCTTTCATATGTACAATCACAAGCAATCCTATCCCTATTGTTTGTATATGGAATGCAGCATCTTAGAGTCGCCAATGCCCTTTGTAACGAACCAAGATTTCTGATATATTGGGTCACCATCAATTATTGATCACTTGTGAAAGTATAAAACAAACAAATATTTTTCAAATCTAGTTCATAATTAATTTTAATCCAATTGTAATATGTAAAAAATTATATTACAACCAAATCGATTTCAATCTAAAAATAGGTCACAAAAACCCTTACTACAACCAAATACTTCCTCCGTTCTTTTTTACTTGACATGCTTTAACTTTTACACTATTCAACACCCCTTCTTTGATCGTATTTTGTGAACATTATGTAAGGAAGAACATATTTATGCGAGATCACTACCACAAAAAGGGGAATACAGAATGCCTAAAACAAGCAATATAGAACGCCTCACAGGCGTTCTTCTGAGGGAGTGCCCTATAAAGTCTATAGAGCGCCTAACATAACACCATACAGAACGCCTATCTAAGTTAGGCGCTTCTTATTCTAGGTAGAAAGTAAATAAAATACAAAGAAAACAGAGCTATCATGTTAGGATAGGCGATCTATAACTATATACAAAGAGAACGCCTATCATAGATAGGCGCTTTCTTTTCCTGTTATTTTTATAAAAAAAATATTATTATTTCTATTATTTATCATATAATAATAATAATAATAATAATAATAATAATAATAATAATAATGGGATCGTGGTCGCGATGTCTGTGTTGATTTGACAGGGTCTTCTCCTTTGACACGGTCAGGGCTATCTGACTTCATTCCTGGGCGGGTTGTGGCTGATGCATCTCATCGGAAGCGGGTCAAGTATGAAGCTCGATGTCAGGCGATTGGATATGGTTTCATTCCCTTCTCCTTTTCTTCGCTTGGGGAATTAGAGAAAGAGGCTGTTGCGTTACTGAAGCGGATTCAGAGGTTCTCGACGACGCAAGACATTGGGGCTCGTGCTGCAGCTCATATTTTCACTAGGGTAGGATTTGAAATAGCTAGAGGAGTGGGGCCCATATTGTATCTCGGCTTCCCACTAATTTATTGTAGGTTTTATGACTTTTGTTTTTGAGATATAATAATAATAATAATAATAATAATAATAATAATAATAATAATAATAATAATAATTCGTACCTAAGAAATAAAATACCAAAAACATACCACTTTATTTAAAAAAAAAAATTAAAATACAAGTATTCAATACATGAAGTAATCAAATTATGAGGAAAAAAAATTTACATGTACAATATCTCTAATACAACTACTCCATAAGTAATTGTAATTGATTATCTTTTTGACAACGATTGCGGAATTAGAAGAGAAAATTAATCCCGATGGTGTCAAGCCTGTAGTTTTCCAGCAAATTCCCACTCCAATATCTGTAAAAACATGCAACTACAAAAGATAAGACCAACTAACAAGCCTCGAAATGACCTCAATCATCCAAACACCCACTTAAACTAATCAGAGCAACCGCAACAAACACCCACAACTGCACAAAATCGAAACAAATAGCACCAAACAGAAACTTCAAATTTATAGTAATTTCAAAATGAAAATAAAAAAAATTAGATCTAATATAATTGAAAAATAAAATACAAATCTAGAGTTGAAAAACAGAAATTACTCAAATCAGACAAGTAAAAAAAAATAAATAAATAACTTGTTCATACAGTACTTCGTATAAATTGTTTTATAGAAATTTAAGACAATAGCAAAGAACTTTATTAGAACTAACATTGCCATATTAGATGTATTAGGTGAAATCAGACAATACCTAACTTCATTAGAGAAGAAAAAAATATCATAATAAAACCCAAAATACACCTCCAATTTGACTAAAAATTAGAGCATTGCCGATAAATTCCATTATTAACCGACTCGAAATATATACCAAAGAAGTGTATACTATACATCATTTGAACAGTTAAGTTATAAAACCCACAAAACAATTCGTGAACTTTTTACCTTATAATCGAAAATTGACAATAACGAAAGCCTCGAATTCCATTATATGAAATTAATTTGAAAAAGAAAGGAAAATTTGTTAATTACTACCTTAAAAAAGGGGTCTTTGTGAATTACTATCCGCAAAAAAAAAAAAAAAAAAATTGTTAATTACTACTCTAAAACTGATTAATTTTAGCAACTACTACCTTTTTTACTAATCAGCATACTTAAGCTCTTAATGATATTATTATTCATCTAATTACTAATTAGTAGCTCTTAAACCTTAATTAATTAGGTAAACCCTAGCACCACCTTCCCACCACCATTGCACCACCTCCGGCAGCCCCCCTTTGGCCCTTTAACACATCCGATAGCTCCTCCACCATGAAACCCACTCCCCGCACTCAATCCCCCACCACGAAACCCACCCTCCTTTTCCCCCACCACAAGATCCACCCTATTCTTGTTCCCCCCACCACGATTACCACCTCGATTATGTTTCCCCAACACACAATTCCCACCCCCTTTTACGATACCCCCATCCCTACTCGCGGCGGCCCTGACCCCCTACCCCTCGCCGGAAATCCTTGCTCAACCATCCCTAATCTTCCTATATCCCCTTCCCCCCTAATCACCACCCTAGGGTTTCAATTTTAGGGTTTTAATTTTGGAACATTAGGGTGGTGATTAAAGGGGGGAAGGGGGTGGAGGAGGCTTAGGGAGGGCTTAATAGAGTTCTCTAGCAAGGGGGAAGGGGCTAGGGTGGCAAGTGGGTGGGGAGGAGGGAATTTTTCGAGGGTTGGAGGGATTGTTGGGGGGTTTAGAGGTGGTGCAATGGGTGGTTTAGAGGTGGGGTGGATTCCGGGGCGAGGGTAGGCTGCCGGAGATGGTGGGGATAAAGTAAGGGGGCTGCCGGAGGTGGTTTAGTGGTGGTTTAGAGGTGGTGTTAGGGTTTATTTAATTAATCATGCCTTAAAAGTAACTAATTATAAATTAACCGGATAATGATATCATTAGTAGATTAAATCACCTAATTAGGGGCTGATTAGGGAAAAGGGTAGCAATCTATACAATTCATCAGTTTTAGGGTAGTAATTAACAACTTTTTTTTTACGGGTAGTAATTCACAAAGACCCCTTTTTTAAGGTAGTAATTAACAAATTTTCCAAAAAGAAAATTCGACTTTGAAGTTGAAAGAAGAGCAAGATTTGTAGATAATCTGTTGTTATTTTTTGCCTATTTGATGGGTATGTCAACTTCATTCGCAGGTTTGCTAGAGCTTCAAAATTGGTAGTAGAAGGAGAGAAGGAGAAAAACTAGATTGAGGCATGAAATTATCAGAGAGAGGAAATGGGTTAGAGAAGGGGATGAAGGGAGAGAAGAGGAAATAACTAAAATCAGAGGGAGGGAAATGACGGCTTGAGGCCTTGAGGGGAAGGAGTTAGGGTTTGAGTGGTATATGCCGATTATTTTTTTTCAATTACAATACTTATAGAACAGTTACCTAAAAGAGGCGCTCTATATTTTTTAGTGTAAATTTGAATTTATCATATAGAACTGTTAACTTAAATAGGCGCTCTATAGGTTTTAACATACAAAGCGCCTATCTTACATAGGCGATCTGTATAATTCTAGAGATCACCTGTGCAACTTGACCGATGTGTATTATGTGTTACTTATTCCCTATTTTGTGGTAGTGGATTTTCGAATTCATCTCAATAAGTACTATCATAATATATAACTTTGATAATTTTTACTTATGGAGAATTAAAATTATTGATCGTTAAAATTTTGCATCGACAAACGTGATAAAAGAAATAGATCAGGTAAAAATGAACAGAGGAAGTAATACTTTTTTTAAAAAAAATCCATCTTACAAACGGAAAATACTACAAATAACATGTTACAATCTAATTTTATTTAAAATGTTAAAATGGGATACACAAATATAAATATGTAGTATATAAATAGAACAAAAAAAATAACAAAAACAAAAATGAAATAACTTCAATTTAATTTAACCAGTGTCTTTAAATATAAAAAGAAAGTAGTGTTAAACTCTTTGTTTTTTTTTTAATCGAACTTCTACTTTTTTTGTTTTTTTGGGCGGGTGATATATAGAAGGATAATATTGAAATATTATCTATATTCTTGTTAATAGTAGATATGTTAGTCTTCCTTATTATTAGCTATAGGATTATTATTCCTTGTATTTATCTTAGCTTTCTATTGTGATAGAGTTAGCCTTAGATTTTTGTTATTATCTTTTCTAGTGTATAGACCTACGTACTAGGCTTTGTACCTACTCTTGATTCCTATTTAAAGGAACTCAAAGTTAATAGAAGTTTATCAATTCTTCTAAACGTTTACATGGTATCAGAGCTATAGATCCTAATATTTTTTTCTCCTTCTCTATTCTCAAATGGCTAACAATCAACTCAACAATACTACTGACCCCTCTAAGCCTTTCACTCTTCTTCATCTTCCCAACACTATCAAACTCACTTCGCAAAATTACATTGCATGGAAAACACAACTAGAAGCCCAACTATTGGGTCATGACTTGTTCAAGTACGTAGATGGTTCTTTCCCACAACCACCTACCTCCATCACCGTTGAGGGCAAATCTGTTGTCAATCCTGATGCCCTGACTTGGTTCCGTCAAGATAGGCTTGTCTTTGGAGCTCTTGTGGGCACGCTCTCACAAGATCTCGTACCCCTTGTCTCTCACTCTAATCATGCTCAACAAGCCTGGACTATTCTTAAATCCACGTTTGCCAATACCTCTCGTGGCCACCTGAAACAAATCAAAGATCGCTTGGCTAACACCACCAAGGGATCTCTCTCCATTTCTCAATACATGCAAGCAATCAAGGTCTGCACTGACCGTCTTGCGGCAATGGGCAAGCCGATGGATACTGAAGATATTGTGGACAAGATCCTTCAAGGTCTTGATTATGAAGCATATAAACCGGTCATCGATGCTGTGAATGCTCGGGATACGGTTATATCATTTGAAGAGCTCTATGACAAACTAATTACAAGGGAGATTGTTGCAGACAAGCAATCTATGTTACCTGCTACTGCCATGGCTATGCACTACAAGGGCACTCATCCCAAGCACGGTGGGTCTAGTCCTTCCAATGGCTTGCTTCCAACACCGAGACAGACTACCTCGGCTCGTCCATCCAAGCCGTTCTTAGGCAAGTGCCAATGGTGTCGAGCAACGGGGCATGCCTTGAATCAATGCTCTGTCTTCAAGGCTTCTTTCCCCTCCATTATAGTTCCCGACCCCATTCAAGCTCGGGCTATTCAACATGGTCACTTACAACCAGCCGCCCCACAAGCAAACATGGCCACAGCAAGTTCTCTCTCCGATCATGGTTGGCTCCTTGATAGTGGGGCATCACATCATGTGACCAATGACCTCAACAATCTCTCTCTCCATGCTCCTTATGATGGCACTGAGGAACTCATAATTGGAGATGGCTCATCTCTTCCTATCTCTAACACTGGTTCATTCTCCCTCTCTACTCCCTCTTATACTTTTAAATTTTCAAATGTCTTACATGTCCCTAATATCTCTCGTAACATTCTATCTATTTCTCAATTTTGTCAAGAAAATAACACATCCATTGAGTTCTTACCTTCTTTTTTTCGTGTTAAGGAGCGTTCGAGGGGAACAACAATACTTCAGGGTCCAACTAAGGCGGGGGTGTATGAGTGGAGTCCCAGTCCTCGTGTCTTCACAAGTCTCAAATTGCCCATTCACGATTGGCACCATCGGCTTGGGCATCCTTCAAATTCAGTTCTTAAATTTTTAAGCACTAGTTTTTCCCTTTCCATTTCTGATTTTCCTATGTCATTGTGTAATTCCTGCAATATTAATAAAAGTCATAAGTTACCTTTTTCAACTTCTACTCTTACTTCCAGTGCACCCCTTGAACTTATTTTTTCTGATGTATGGACCTCTCCGGTTCACTCTCATGACAATTATAAGTACTACATCATTTTTGTAGATCACTTTACTAGATATACATGGCTTTATCCTCTTAAGAAAAAATCAGATTCATTAGAAATATTTATTCGATTTCGTGGGATAGTGGAAAAATATTTTAAGAGGCACATAATACAAGTCTTTTCAGATAATGGGGGGGAATATGATAAACTACATCCATATCTAGTGTCTAATGGCATTTCACATCTCACATCTCCACACACTCCTGAACACAATGGCTTTGCCGAGAGACGACATAAACATATTGTAGAAACTGCTCTAGCCCTTCTATCTCATGCCAATCTTCCCTTGGAATATTGGACTCATGCCGTGGCCACAGCCACCTATCTTATAAACCGAATGCCTACTCCTACTCTTCACAATGACTCTCCCTACCTTCGATTGTTTGGTGCTCATCCAAACTATCACAAGCTAAAGAATTTTGGATGCTTGTGTTATCCTTGGTTACGACCGTATGCAACACATAAACTTGATAATCGTTCTTTACCTTGCATATTTATTGGGTATTCTCCATCTCAAAGTGCTTATTATTGCCTCCATCTTCCTACAAACCGAATTTATACGTCTCGACACGTAAAATTTGTGGAAACTATTTTTCCATATACTGACATGAGCTCTACACCACCTCTGCCATCTCCACATATCTTAGAACAATGGTGTCATTTGAATATACCAGTGTTTGAACCTCCACCCACTATCCTTGAGGAACCACCTATGACATCACCAATAATCCATGTTAATCCTCCATTACCTACAACAATTACTCCACCGACCCCACCACCCTCTCCCCCACCACCAAGAACAATTGTAACTAGATTGCAAAATAATATTGTTAAACCCAATCCCAAATATGCTAATCATGCTACTGTTCACACTCCTCCTACCCCTCCTAGTGAGCCTAGAAATATCACACAAGCTCTCAAAGATCCTCAATGGCGTCAAGCCATGACAGATGAACATGCTGCCCTCTTACGCAACAACACGTGGGAACTTGTTCCTGCTCACACCTCTCAAAATATTGTGGGATGCAAGTGGGTATACCGCATCAAATATAAACCAGACCACACCATTGAGAGATACAAAGCCCGTTTAGTGGCTAAGGGGTTTCATCAAAGGCCAGGGATTGATTACTCCGAAACATTTAGTCCGGTTATAAAGCCAACCACGGTGCGCCTCATGCTCTCTTTAGCCGTCACAAATGGTTGGTCAATCCGGCAAATGGATATTAATAATGCTTTCCTCCAAGGACATCTCATTGAGGATGTTTATATGGCACAACCCCCGGGCTTCATTGATAAAGATCAACCCAACCATGTTTGCAAGCTCAAGAAAGCTATTTATGGTCTTAAACAAGCACCTAGAGCTTGGTACCAAGAGCTACGAAACTATTTGCTATCCTATGGGTTTCGTAACTCGGTGTCCGATACATCTCTATTCATATATAATCACAACAACACTACCTTCTATCTCCTTGTGTATGTTGATGACATTATTGTTATGGGTCCATCTTCTTCCGCACTTCAAGGATTTATCACCTCATTTGCTGCACGGTTCTCACTCAAAGACTTGGGTCAATTGTCTTACTTTCTTGGAGTGGAGGTCATGCCTCACTCTAAAGGCTTGTTTCTAAGTCAAAAGAAGTATATACATGATATACTTGACCGAGCAAAAATGTCGGATGCCAAATCAGTACCTACTCCTATGGTTACTCACCCACCACTATCTATTCATGATGGCACACCATTGGAGAATCCAACAGAGTATAGGGCTCTAGTTGGAAGCCTTCAATACCTTTCTCTCACACGTCCGGATGTAGCATTTGCGGTTAATCGTCTTTCTCAATACATGCATTGTCCTATGGACACTCACTATGCAGCCTTGAAGAGGCTACTTCGATACTTACATGGCACTTCCCATCATGGCTTGATAATACATCGTGACTCTCATCATCATCTTCATGCATATTGTGACGCCGATTGGGCAGGTGATCGAGACTCTTACGTTTCAACAACTGGCTATGTTGTTTACCTTGGTCGAAACCCGCTCTCATGGAGCTCTAAAAAGCAAAAGAGCTTAGCATGCTCCTCCACAGAAGCTGAGTTCAGAGCAGTAGCTTCCACCACTACTGAACTATTATGGCTAAGGTCCCTCCTTCAAGAATTAAAAGTTGTCATCCGCAATGTCCCAAGTATATATTGTGACAACTTAGGTGCCACACACTACTCTGCAAACCCGGTCTTCCATTCTCGGATGAAACACTTGGCTTTAGCTTTTCATTTTGTTAGAGAAGAAGTACAACGAGGGACACTCCGTGTACAACACATTTCGGGCAATGATCAGCTTGCGGATGCTCTTACTAAGCCACTTGCAAGAACACGCTTCACTGACTTATTCACCAAGATTGGTCTTGCTCAAAGGCCGTCCAACTTGCGGGGGCGTATAGAAGGATAATATTGAAATATTATCTATATTCTTGTTAATAGTAGATATGTTAGTCTTCCTTATTATTAGCTATAGGATTATTATTCCTTGTATTTATCTTAGCTTTCTATTGTGATAGAGTTAGCCTTAGATTTTTGTTATTATCTTTTCTAGTGTATAGACCTACGTACTAGGCTTTGTACCTACTCTTGATTCCTATTTAAAGGAACTCAAAGTTAATAGAAGTTTATCAATTCTTCTAAACGTTTACATGATACACGTGCACCAATGTATACCTACATAGTTCCGCCACTGTTTGTAACGAAACAGATTATATGGCGTTGATAAAATTGACCATCAGGAGTAACCTTATCGATCATAATCAGTTCGGTAATTCCCACCAACATTTCCGATGTAGCTAATATTTCGTGTTGCATTAGCCTACAAGCTTGGGTTGCGTTAGCCTACAAGTTCTTTATGATTTTATATAGATTAGGATCATTCTCTAATCTCAAACAATTGTCTAATAACTATCTTTCAGAATCAAGTTCTTTGGAGGAGCATGATCCAAACCACTGTGATGAAAATGCAAAATCGAAAGAAAATCTGAAACAGAGGTTTTGCATCTTACAGTTTCTAGTTTTCTACACCTAATGTACCTTGTCACTTTTAAACAAATGTGTATTATGATGAAATATAGTGACTTGATAATAATCCTTAATTTTCCACACTACAAAACACATAGTCTACTACATTTAAGGCAGGCAAAATTGATAATGACCTTAAATTTATTCCATATATGATATTTCCGCATCAATGCACTCAAGTGACCTTGACACAAATAGAGACAAAGACCTTGACTCAAGTGACTAGAAGATGAAGGCATAGACTTAGCTTGATTATTCATAATGACGAACATCGCCTGCAGAATAAACACCAAGCCCTCCAAACGCAAATGGTAAGGTGGCAAGCCGCCACTGCTAATCCAGGCCTCGAAACAGTAACAATACGCTCCAAGGAAGATCGAAGAGCTCCATCAAAAGTACGCTGAGCCGACTTATTATTATTATTATTATTGTTGTTGTTGTTGTTGTTGTTGTTGTTGTTATTGTTGTTATTATTATTATTATTATTATTTAAATATCAGAAAATCTACAAAGTCAATCAATTTACAGGAAATTGGTGGGAAGCCGAGATACAATCTGGGCCCCCACCCCTCTAGCTATAGCAAACCCGATCCTGCTGAAAATGTGAGCAGCTGCACGAGCACCAATATCCCGAGTCTTAGCGAACGCCTGTATCCGCTTCAGCAACGCAATTACTAGCATCCTTTTCTAATTCCCACAACGAAGAAAAAGGAGAAAGGTTGAAAACCATAGCCAATAGCCCTGCAACGCGCCCCATACTTGTTCCGCTTCCATTGAGCCGCTGCCAACACAAAACGACCAGGAACGAAGTCTGACAACCCTGATTGTGTCAAAGATGAAGACCCCGTCAAGTCAACACATACATCATGGCCTCTATCCCATGAATAAAGCAGCACATCTGCTGGTCGTATTATTATTATTATTATTATTATTATTATTATTTATTTTATTTTTTTATTATAAAAATATCATTAAACCTACAAATTCAATCAATTTACAAGAAATTGGTGGGGAGCCGAGATACAATCTGGCCCCCCACCCCTCTAGCTATAGCAAAGCTGATCCTATTGAAGATGTTATCAGCTGCACGTGCACCAATATCCTGAGTCTTAGCGAACGCCTGAACCCGTTTCAGCAATGCAATAGCATCTTTCTCTAATTCCCCCAACGAAGAAAAGGAGAAAGGAAGAAAACCATAGCCAATAGCCCTGCAACGCGCCCCATACTTGTCTCGCTTCTGCTGAGCCGCCGCCGACACATCACAGCCAGGAACAAAGTCAGACAACTGTAGGATATTATAGGTACTAAATGCGGAAATAACATGAATCATATTCACATAGCACCAAACCAAGGATCTCCTGCATAACACATAAAGAAGTAAGAATTATATATACCTTTGAAGCGTGATTCCACGGTGATCGAGCAAGAACAATAGGGGAGATAAAGAACCTCAAACGTGATTCCTCTACTTGGTCCACGGGCACAGATTAAGACCTCCACTAATGCTAGTTAGTCGCGAAAGAACCCTTCTATCGACCTTCTACGAAGATGAACGAACGATCAACTAGCCAAGAACCACCGCGCAACACCACGTAGGCCACTAGGGGTGGCCGGCCGTGGGTGAGAGGGGAGAGAGAGAGAGGCATGCGTGTGAGAGAGAGAGGGGTGAGGGCTTTTGGATGTTGGTTGCTTAGATTCACAATTCACTGTATGTTAATTGTTACTTAATTAATCAACCATAGGCATGACTATTATTTATAGATCATATCTCTAAATAATAGTCCAAGTCCAAATCCAAGCCCAATTCCTAGTCCCACTCAAACTACACTTAGCCCAATCATACTTATGACTAATTAATTGCTCATGAGGCCCATTAATGGGCCTCTAACTTGCTTAACCCATTACCCTTGTGTGTGACCAATATAGGATCCATTCTAAAGGGCTTTGGACTATTTGACTAGCCCAAAGATCATCTCTCATAGTCTAGCAACAGAGGATGACGCCCCAATAGAATGAACTTATTATCTCCATAATATTGATCCTTGATATATCTAGTAATTGCACTTATCGAAGACATAATTCCTTCAATCTCCCACTTGTCTGAGACAAGTGCGCAATATTCAAATTCATTAAGTCATTTTGTGTCGATTTGATAATATGATTGCATCTTATGTAATCAATATTAATCTACAAATCATTTCTTGAAATCTGAGTTAGAATTACAAAACAAATGGTTACTATGTAACACATTTGAGCACGGCCATGCATTTTCTGAATTCTCCTTCTTCAAGAGGCCAAAATAAGACACACTCCTAAATAAATATGAAGACTCTATCCAATCTTGTGGCAACCAAAGCTCCCACTCAACTTCTGAAATAACCAGGAAACACCCTTTATAATCTCCAGTTACGGGAAGACGTTTGAATGTACCACAGTTATAACATCCATTGAATGAAAACAATGTTCCACTCATTTCAAAGGATTTCACTAATATATCCGGAAGCTCTATACTTGAACTTCAAAGTTGGTCTATAGTTCGATCATGCATCATTCATGCATATCCATGTGATTGACCGAGCATCACTACGCTCCCATAGCCCATGAAACTGCGCTATCCAATCAATCTTAACATGCTAGTCCAGTTTAAGAAATCATTTATGTCCATTTTAATGATTCCAAACTAGGAACTTAATAATATATGAATTTTGTTCACCTGTGGGGTTTCATTCAAAAGGTCATTAACCTAGTGAGCCCATCAATTCATAATTATTTTGGACATTTTATTTAATATTGAAACCACAAATAAATAAGAGAAATGATAATTTCTGATTATACATATTTCTGCAAATGAAAGTATTACATATGTAATTTATTTTTCTCAAAAACAAATAACAACTTCTGATTACATCATTCGCTTCAATCCAGTTGCACTAGTATGCTTCTCATGCTTAGGCATTGGAAGGGGTTTAGTAAGCGGATCAGCGATGTTCTCATCCGTGTGAATTTTTCTCATCTTGACATCTCCTCTGTCAACAATCTCTCGAATGAGGTGAAACTTCCTCTCTACAAGTTTGGATTTGAAGTGTGACCTATCTTCCTTCGATTGAGCAATGGCTCCATTATTGTCACAGTATAACTCGATTCCCTTTTGAGCACTTGGTACGATATCCAGCTCAGTCAGGAACTTCTTTATCCAAACTGCTTCCTTAGCTGCTTCGACAGCAGCCAAATACTCTGATTCTGTCGTAGAGTCTGCGACAGTGCTTTGCTTCGAACTCTTCCAGCTCACTGCTTCTCCATTCAGATAGAAAATGTATCCAGATTGAGATCTGAAGTCATCCCTGTCTGTTTGGAAACTCGCATCCGTATAACCTTTGACAACCAACTCATCTTCGCCACCATACACTAGAAACATTCCTTTCGTCCTTCTCAAGTACTTAAGGATGTTCTTGGCAGCTGTCCAGTGTGCTTCACCTGGATTTGCTTGAAACCTGCTGCACATGCTTAGAGCATATGCAACATCCGGCCTTGTACAAATCATGGCATACATAATCGATCCTATTGCAAAAGCATAAGGAATGATAGCCATACGTCTCATCTCATCTGGGACATGGGGAGAAACCTCTCTTGGAACCTTATCAATATAAGTCTCTTGACTTAGTCCAATCATCCTTCGAGACCTGTCTCTATGGATCTTGATTCCCAAAATGTACTCGGCTTCACCTAAGTCTTTCATGGAAAAACAACTCTTCAACCATTCCTTGACTGATTCAAGCACTGGTATGTCATTTCCCATGAGAAGTATGTCCTCCACATACAAGACTAAGAAAACTACGCTGCTCCCACTAGACTTCTTGTATACACAAGGTTCCTCTTCGCTTTTGACAAAATCAAACCTTTTGATCGCTTCATCAAAACGAAGGTTCCAACTCCTGGATGCCTGCTTTAATCCATAAATGGGTTTCTCAAGCTTGCATACCTTTCTAGGATTTTCTGGATCTTCAAAACCCTCAGGTTGTGTCATGTACACTTCTTCCGTCAAGAACTCATTCAAGAAGGCGGTTTTGACATCCATCTGCCAAATTTCGTAATCGAAAAATGCAGCAATCACTAGAAGAATCCGAATGGACTTAAGCATTGCTACTGGGGAAAAGGTTTCATCATAGTCAATACCATGAATCTGTCTGTATCCTTTTGCAACCAGTCTTGCTTTATGGATGTAGGCATTTCCATCCTTGTCTGTTTTAATCTTGTAGACCCATTTGCAACCAATGGGTTTTACCCCATTAGGCAAGTCTACTAGGGTCCACACTTTGTTTCCAGACATCGATTCCATTTCGGATTTCATGGCCTCAAGCCATTTATCTGAGTTGGGGCTCACCAAAGCTTGCTTGTAGGTTGTGGGTTCCTCATTCTCGAATAGGAAGATTTCAGAATCCTCAGTTAACAGAACCTCAACAAACTATTTGTTTCTAATTCTGGCAGACCTATGTGGGGTAGGAGCAACAGTAGAAATTTTCTCTCCAACCCCTTGAAGATTTTCGCATGAATTAGATTCAAGTGGGACGATAGGAGTCTCGCTGGTGGAATTAGCTTGCTCCGACGCATGATTAATCGTCTCATGCGCCCTCGCCTCTGACGTGGTGTTATCCACATCCATTTGTTGCTCGTCTCGAATTTCTTCGAGAACCACTTTACTCTCACTTGGCTTTCTAGATAGAAATTCCTTTTCTAGAAAGACACCATCGCGAGCAACAAACACTTTGTTATCTTCGCGATTGTAGAAGTAATACCCTTTTGTTTCTTTAGGATAACCCACAAAGAAACACTTGTCTGATTTAGGGTGTAGTTTATCGCTTTGTAAACGTTTTACATAGGCTTCACATCCCCAAATCTTGAGATAAGACAAATTTGGAACTCTTCCATTCCATAATTCATATGGTGTCTTCTCAACTACTTTAGTTGGGCTTCTGTTTAGTACTCTGGAAGCTGCTCCTAATGCATATCCCCAAAAAGATATGTGAAGATCAGTAAAGCTCATCATGGACCTAACCATATCTAGTAGAGTCCTATTTCTCCTCTCTGACACTCCATTTATTTGAGGTGTCCCTGGAGGGGTTAATTGTTAAAGTATTCCACAATTAATCAGATGTTCATCAAATTCTTGGGTTAAATTTCTCCACCACGATCAGATCGTAATGCCTTAATTGTTTTCCCAAGCTGGTTTTGTACTTCATTCTGGAATTCTTTGAACTTTTCAAAGGCTTCCGACTTGTTCTTCATTAAGTAAATGTAACCAAATCTACTTAAATCATCAGTAAAAGTAATGAAGTAACTAAACCCACCCCTAGCTTTTGAACTCATTGGTCCACACACATCTGTATGTATGAGTCCCAAAAGGTCACTAGCTCTTTCACCTATACCCGTAAAGGGCGACTTAGTCATTTTCCCAAGAAAGCATGACTCACAGTTTTCAAATGATTCATAATCAAAAGAAGAAAGGAATCCATCCTTATGTAATTTCTGGACGCGCTTTTGGTTAATATGTCCAAGCCTACAATGCCATAGGTAAGTTGGGTTTGAACCATCTGTTTTCTGCTTTTTATGATCTATGTTGTAGACATGAGTTGAATATTCTAAAACATACAAGCCATTGATGAACTTAGCATTAGCATATAACATGTTTTCTTTCGAAATAAAACAACGCTTGTCTCTTACTTCAAATGAAAATCCTTCAGTATCTAAAACTGGAACTGAAATAATGTTTTTAGTAATGCTGGGTACGAAATAACAGTTATTAAGTACTAAAATAAGTCCAGAAGGAAGTCTCAAATGATAACTCCCAATAGCAAGTGCAACAACTTTTGCTCCATTTCCTACTCGAAGTGTTATTTCCCCTGGATCTAGCTTCCTACTTCCTTTCAAGCCCTGCACGTCATTAACGATATGAGCACCACAATCGGTATCGAATACCCAAGTGGAAGATGAAGTAAGATTAATCTCTACAACAAAAACATCAAGTAACTCCTTACCTTCTGTTTTCACTGGTGTATAATGGGGACACCCTGGTGTATGGACTTGCCATCCACCACAAAGAAGCACTGGCAATCTCTCCTTATCAGGTACTCTTCTGCATGGTTAAGTAAGATGTTGATCAAATTTGCTGATGATCCCTCATCATTATGAGAAAGTCTTACTATATCAAAACCATCATGGAGCGAGAACAAGATAATATCACGCGCAGAGTCATCATCGATCGGTTTCCCAAGGATATCCATTTGATTGATCATATCAATCAATTCATTGACATGGTTCCTCACTAACTAACCAGGTAAGAGTTTCTTTGCCATTATCTTACCATGAATCTTGTAAGTCTCATACCTTAAACTGTCAGCCCAGGAATAGTAAATCTGAGGGATCGAGTTAACGATCTCTCTTACATTTGGATCGTTGCTTCCTCCACTACCCAATGCCCCCATGCCACCTTTACAGATAGCACGAAGGCATTGATACAAGTTGGTCACCTCATACCGTCTGAACCTATTATACCAACAGTTTGGAATAGATTCCAGTATTAGGTACTTGACCCTTTGTGCATCCGAAACTAATTTCGCATGCCTTTCAGGATCCTGACCTAGAGCACACTTGTTCCCAATGGGTACATACAGACGAGCTTCAAGCTTGTGGCTTGTGAGAACATTTCTCAATTCGTCCTCCCATTGTCTGTAGTTTATGAGATTTAGCCTTAAATTGAGTTTTATTGGTAAATCTGTGTTGTCATATAAGTTATTCATCTACAAACAAAAACAAAAACGAGGCAAAATTCAATAATTATGTTTAACAAATTTAAAGTACCATAAGCAATTTTAGTATTTATTGGTAACTTTAAAGCATTTTATTCAATTTTAAATTGACCCCTATTGAATAAATGATTCCAAGATCCTTTATTTGTGCAATAATTAACCAGAGTGAGGCCCTGCAATCAACCATTACATTTTCAAGGTGAGTAAACTCTTTACTGATTACAACTCTTGTAATTCTTGGTTGAATAATTAACCATCGCACGTTTAATTATTACTCTTAGCTTCAAGGTTCTAAACGCTTTAGGTAACCTTGTTGAATTTAACCAATTAAAAGTGTAGATATGCGGTCCTACCCCCACTTCTCCAAGATATATTATGATGCTCTGCTGAGGGCCGACCCATCACAAATGATCAAGGTTTTCGTCGGGTTTTTAATTGGAAAAGCTGCATCAATATTACTGGGATCTAGATTTATTATGTTGTGATTAAATAGTGAATTCTAGCGCATCATCAAGCAACATAAATAAACCTAAACATGCATAATCTACTAATGCAATAAAACATGACATAGTATGACCCCTTAATCCTAAGAAAACTAATAAAGCAAAAAGCTCCCACTTGAACCTTCATGGATCTCATCCATCTTGCTCCATTGGGCCTTCACTTCATTGGCTTTTGGATCAACTGCAACCTGTAATTTTATTCTATTCTATTTACTACTTAAATATAATAAAATAAATTACAAAAATACTTAACGGTACGCAGACCGTATTTAGATTACAAAAATACATCACGATACGCAGATCGTATTTAGAATCTATGAGCCATACTAGTCTATATATATAGCAATAAACAATATCATATATTATAAAGTGCCATGTAATAAATCACTCATCATGCTTTCCTAAACTATAACATCGAATGATCATAATAAAGGAAACATGGCTATAAATATCTCATATTTTAATTATTTACTGTAATTAGATAATATCATATATTAATCATGACCAATCATAAAATATCATATATTTTAATTTAGGTATGAGATAGAATCAAATCTTATTTGAATTATGGAAGATAAATCATATTTATTTTCCATGATTATCCTAACTAATTTAGGAAATCGTATCCTAATTACTAACCAATCACATATTTTAAATCAATTATTATCTATAAATAATCATGGGATAATCACATTATTTAATGAATCATTATCCAAATAGAATCTTTTGCTCCATAATTATCCAAACTTAACAAAAATAACAACTTTAATTTTGTTAATTATCTTTTGAAAATTAAAACTTATCCCTTGTTTTTTGAAATCTGATTTTATCCAAAATTAAATAAATTTTTTTTTTTGAAAGTCGCGTCAGCCACCGTGGTGTGGCCAGCCGAAGCCAGCCACGGTGGTCGTACACCTTGCGGTGTACGTTGCCCCTGTAGCGACGCAAGAACAGCAGCAGCAGCACACGCAACAGGGTGGTGCACTGCTGCGCTGCCCCCTTGCGACCTGGTTCCAGCCCCGCCCCTCCCTCCTGGACCACCAGCAGCAGCACCGCCGTGGCAGCGCCACCCAGCCGCAGTGGCTGCTGCTGTAATTTCACCTTTCTTTTTTTTTTGATTGATTTTAATTAATTAAAACAAAACAGATTTTTGTAAAAATAAATTAAACTTTATGTGGTCCAATTAATTCCAAAACTAAATCATATTCAATTTTGAAATTAGGGTTCTTGATGAAATTAATCCCCAATTTAATTTAACACTTAAATTAAATAATTTGATCATGAAAAATTCAGAATTTTAACATGTAATCAAATAGATTAAATTCCTTAAACATATTACCATCGAAATAATTCAAAATTAAACACAAAATTTCACAAATTAGGGCTTAAAATTTCGAAATTTTCGAAATTAGGGTTTATGGGGTTCGAATTTTTCGATTTTTATGGTGCAAAAACGGATCAATTCTAGGCTAATATGGAGCAAATTAAACACCTTTAATGATTCTATATTGTTAAATCGCATTTAAAATAACAATTGACCCATAATTAAATTATTCTCCCTCCTAATTGAATTAAAATTGTGGATTATCAAAGAATTATTACTCAATATATGTAAATGCAAGAGGCTAACTGATACCACTGTAGGAGATTATAGGTACTAAATGCGGAAATAACATGAATCATATTCACATAGCACCAAACCAAGGATCTCCTGCATAACACATAAAGAAGTAAGAATTATATATACCTTTGAAGCGTGATTCCACGGTGATCGAGCAAGAACAATAGGGGAGATAAAGAACCTCAAACGTGATTCCTCTACTTGGTCCACGGGCACAGATTAAGACCTCCACTAATGCTAGTTAGTCGCGAAAGAACCCTTCTATCGACCTTCTACGAAGATGAACGAACGATCAACTAGCCAAGAACCACCGCGCAACACCACGTAGGCCACTAGGGGTGGCCGGCCGTGGGTGAGAGGGGAGAGAGAGAGAGGCATGCGTGTGAGAGAGAGAGGGGTGAGGGCTTTTGGATGTTGGTTGCTTAGATTCACAATTCACTGTATGTTAATTGTTACTTAATTAATCAACCATAGGCATGACTATTATTTATAGATCATATCTCTAAATAATAGTCCAAGTCCAAATCCAAGCCCAATTCCTAGTCCCACTCAAACTACACTTAGCCCAATCATACTTATGACTAATTAATTGCTCATGAGGCCCATTAATGGGCCTCTAACTTGCTTAACCCATTACCCTTGTGTGTGACCAATATAGGATCCATTCTAAAGGGCTTTGGACTATTTGACTAGCCCAAAGATCATCTCTCATAGTCTAGCAACAGAGGATGACGCCCCAATAGAATGAACTTATTATCTCCATAATATTGATCCTTGATATATCTAGTAATTGCACTTATCGAAGACATAATTCCTTCAACAATCGCGATTGTGTCAAAGGTGAAGACCCTGTCAAGTCAACACTTACATCAAGGCCTTTATCCCAGGAATAAAGTAACACATCTGTCGGTCGTAGAGCACCGTCGTTCCCTCCAGTCAACCCAACGTTAACCACCTTTCGAGCAGAAATCCCAGACCGAAAACAAATATCAATAAGGGTGTTTAATACCTACCATCCCAGCACAAGACACTGCATGATCCCCATAAATATCCCCATCAAAAACCCTTGAGCAAGTAGAACACGGTGTTGAAACGGAGAACAAAGGAACACCCAATCTGTAGCAAAGAACACTGCGGTTAGTCTTACCATTCATAGTCTAACCCAAACCCGATATCGGGATCGTATGCAACCAGGCCGAAGAGTGATCCCCCTGTTATTATTGTTATTATTATTATTATTATTATTATTATTATTATTATTATTATTATTATTATTATTATTATTATTATTATTATTATTCAGGCGTTCGCTAAGACTCAAGTTATTGGTGCTCGTGCAGCTGCACACATCTTCAGTAGGATCGGTTTCGCTATAGCTAGAGGGGTGGGGGCCCAGATTGTATCTCGGCTCCCCACTAATTTCTTGTAAATTAATTGACTTTGTAGGTTTTTTTGATATTTTTATTATTATTGTTGTTATTATTATTATTATGTATTTATTTATTATTTTATTTTCATGGGCATTATCTTAATAAGTCTCTTTGTGTTGAAACTAAACAGAGGAATGGCGATTGATAAGTTCACCTTATTTTCACTTATTTAAGGAAAAATAAGTTCAGATAAATTCAAATTAGGGTTAATTAGTTCGATAAGTTCAGGAAAAATAAGTTTAGATAAGTTGTGATTAGGTTAATCAGGGCTACCCAAGTTCAATTTATAACTAAAATAAGTTCTATTAAGGGTTACTAAGATCAGATATAATCAGATAAGTAAAAATCAGGTGAATAGAACGTACCAAAGCTCGTTTCTAGTTTGACAAAGACCTTGACACAAGTGACCTATAAAGGCATAGACTTGATGAGTTATTTGTAGTTTTATTAAATCAAGTCAAACGGAAACAGTTAAAATGATGAAATATAGTAAATTGATAATAATCCTTACTTTTCCACACTGCAAATTAAAACACATACTACCTTAGTCTTATATTTTTTGCAACTTGGGAAAATAATTTGTGAGATATAAAATATTTCAAAGTTACATAAAATATTAAACGGATGTAGTTTTTAACTTAATTTAAGGAAGGCAAAATTGATAATAACCTTAAATTCATTCCATATGTGATATTTCCGCATCATCACCATTCACCAATCACCACGCATTATTACATAATAATCAATGAAAATAAATGCACTCAAGTGACCTTGACACAAGTAGAGGCAGAGACCTTGACACAAGTGACGTGAAGGTGAAGGCGTATACTTTATGAGTCATTTGTAGTTTTATTTTAGTCAAGTCAAGCGAAAACAGTTAAAATGACGTCTCCCTAATCTTTTATGCTTCTCCGATTCTTTTTAGTTGACACGTTTCTTTAGTCACGCTTGCCAATGCACAAATCAAAACATTAACATCTTTAATTATTGATAAGTAAAAATTATAAAAAGTTGATATTTTGAAAATATATACCGTGACGAATCTAATAAGACCCCACATGACTATATTTTTCATTACGTATAAATCACTAACATGGTCAAAGGAAAGGGTGTGAATAGTGCTAAAGTCAAAATGTGTCAACTAATAAAAAACGGAGGTAGTATGAGGCTGTAGGCTTCTCATCTGTCAAAATTGCCAAAGAATATTCAATAGGAGTATTAGCTAAGATCACAACATATTTTGGTTTTCTTAAACTGTGAATGGGATGTGAAAATATACACGAGATCAAAACTACAATAGACCCAATGACTAAACATTATAAGACTTTAAACTAAACATTATTTTAATTTCAAGATTTGTAAATATTTTCTATCTTTCTACCCTATATTGCTCCATTTGTGATGGAGGATGCCCCAATTTCTCATGGTGAAAAACGAATTCGTTTCTCATGGAGGCATTTCCGTGAATAAATCAAGAACTTTTTCAACTTTCTTCAATTGTGGAGTCCACAATATTGAAAAAGTTGTTGATTTATTCACGAAAATGCCCCCGTGAGAAATAGGGAATTTCCCTTTGTGATACTCGCTTAATTTTATACTCTCTCACAGTTTCACCATTACAACTTTTCAAAATAATTTCAGAAACATCATTATAATATGAATCATTTTCACTCACCTCATTTTCTTTGTAACTTGGCAAGTATATATTGCTATTAGCTGTAAGAATATTTTTAACAAAAAAGAGTATTTGATCATTTTAATAGCTAAAATAAGCATGCTTATATAAATAATGGGAAAATCCAAGTTAACCTTCTTGATTGCTATAATATGTTAATCTAAGGGCTGTATTGGTATTTCAGCCTATTAAGTTGAGGATGCACTTGTAAATTCCATCTCTTGACATGGACAATTAGCATGACCAAGCAGTCACGTAACATCACAAACTTACAGTTGGATGAGGTTATATAAACGGAGGGTTGAGAGAGATTTAGAAGTGTCTCGCAGGGGTAAGTTGGTCATTTCATGCGGGATTTAAATTTTGTCATTTTAGATTCAGTGGTATAAAATACACTCTTAGTGGTACAAAATATAATTTCAGTGGTATCCCTACCTTATAAAAAGTAGAAAACTACTCTTATGAATAGTGTAACGTCAATTATACCCTTCAAAATGTGTATTTACATACATACCCTCATTAATATGTACAAGCTATTTTTAATGAATAGTGTTTAGACAATTATTCCCTCTAAAATATTTATTTACTTTTATGTTTTCATTAATGTTAGTTATCTTGAACATTTATACCTCCTAAATATAGTTGATTATATATTTCTCTTATTGTTAATTTAACTAAATTTGTAATTTAAAAGCCAAACCAAAAAAACCTTCTAGATATGACTAGCTTTGACGCGCGCATCACGCGCGTTAGCTGCCCTAGTTTAAAAAAAAGTTCAAATGTCTCATTAAGCTATCAAATAATACCATTAGAGCTCAGTGGTACAAAATACATTCTCAGTGGTACGAAATATAGTCTCAGTGGTACAAATCCAGGTAATTAATATTATGAAATCACAAATATATTTATTTTATGGACAATCTTCCATCAAATAATATTTGAATCACTTAATCATCATGCATGTGATTTATTATAGTAATGGTTTCTATAATTTATATCTAAAATATTTATTATATAGAATTTCTACAAAATATCTGGGGGACATTAAATATAATATATATGAGTATATTATTATAGGCATATATAGGTAGAAAACATAATGTTCTTTTGCACTCATGGATATAAACTTATTGATGGAAATTTGTTTGTCTTTAAGAGTATGGCTTGGGAAATGAAGCATCTCTTGAGGCTGATGTCTACAGCTACGGAATTCTACTCCTTGAGTTAATGACAAGAAAGAGACCCATCAACGATATGTTTAATGATGACTTTAACCTCCATATGTACGCAAAGGCAGCATTACCAGATCAAGTGTTGCAGATTGTTGACTCAACACTTTTGGAGGAAGAAAGTGATGAAGCAGATGAAACAAGACCACGAACTCAAGTGATACTTCAAAAACGAGAGGAGTGCATGGTGTCTGTCATTAAGATTGGAGTTACTTGCTCAAGTCAATATCCACATGATCGAATGAAGATAAGGGAAGCTATAAGCGAGCTATATCATGCAAGAAACATCCTTTGCAAACCAAGAGGTACACTAATATAAAACTTGTCCAATCAACTATTTTTCTTGTCATTCAACTAATGATAAAACTTGTCCAATCAACTAGTACTATTGATGGTAATGTTAGTGCCTAATTGCAGGGGCAACTTATTGAGCATTACACGAGATGATTGGCCTCGCCGTTCTAAATTCATAGCAAGCCAAAGAAGCTAGCATCTTGTTACTCTAGATGTGTCCTGCGCATGATTATACGGAGTAAAAGAAATGATACATTTCAGTATGAGCACAAATAAAAGTAGTTAATTTCATTTTATTTCCTGTATTATATCATAAGTGCATCTTAAGTATTGTGAGTAACTATTGTTCTTTTCTTAATAGTATAACCAAATCACGTTCCACGTCCATGATAATGTCTATGCAGTTGTTGAATTAGAAATTTCAAAGTAATTGTTTTATTTAAATTTTATTGTCCTTAATTTTCAACACTACAAAACATAAAGTTAACTTTATTTTTGGGGGAAGGCAAAGTAATTGATAATGACCTTAAAATTGAAAAGTATTTCATATTTGATATTTCCATATAAACCACCCATTAATAATCTGTATAAAAGTTATAATTCATACTTTCAATTGAAAAGTACATAAGATAAAGATTGACACTAAGCGACCTGCTGGACTATTCAATTGGTATGTAAAGGTTGTCTCCCTTAAATCTTTAAGGATTCTCATCTTCACAATTCTCCAAAGACTATTGAATAATCTTGCACGAAGTAAGCAACTAGTCTCACACTCTCACCATGTTAGACACGGTAGAAATAAATAAACAAAAGCTATAATTTAAATCAAGTCTTTACGCATTGTGAATTTTCAGTAAGTTACTTGGTTTTCGTTACATCTTATACAAACTATAATGAATCCTAAAAGGATGCTATATATAACTCAACACAAAACAAAACCTACAAAAAAAAAAAAAAAAAAAAAAAAAAAAAGAAACACCAAAAAAACAAAAACAAAATTTTAAAAATAATAATAAATCATATAAAATGAAGCCAAGCCATCCCAAGTCTTTCATATATACAATTACAAGCCGTCCTTTCCCTATTAATTGTTGTAATTGGAATTAGAGCTGTCAATTCGGGTAAATGGGTCGGGTTTGAGTCGGGCTTGTGTGGGTCGGGTCATCTCGGGTCGGGTCAATACGGGTTAATGTCAAGACCTATGTGGGTCGGGTTTGGGTTGGGTCATGCTTGAGTCGGGTCACGTCGGGTCATACATCTTTTCGGGTTCGGGTCGGGTTTAGGTCGGGTTACATTCGGGTCGGGTGAAAAACAAGTCGGGTTAAATTCGGGTTTTTACGGTTTAAATGAGTTAGGGTCATGTTCGGATTCGAGTCGGGTTCGGTTCAAGTCAATTATTTTCGGGTTATAATCAGGTCGGGTCATTATCGGGTTTGAGTCGGGTTCGGTTCAAGTCAATAATTTGCGAGTCATTATCAAGTTGGGTCATTCTCGGGTTCGGTTCAAGTCAAAAACTTGCGGGTTATAATCGGGTCATTTCCAAGTAGGATCATTCTTGGGTTCAAGTCGGGTTTAGTTAATGATTTGCGGCTTACAATCAAGTTGGGTCATTTAAACTTGTCTGGTCATTCTCGAGTTCAAATTGGCAATTCAATAATTTGCAGGTTATAATCACGTCGGGTCATTTCCAAGTCGGTCTCGGGTGTGGTTCAAGTCAAAAATTTGAATTCCCTTAAAAAAATAATAATAAAAAAAAAAAAGATAAGTCAAGTAAGATGAGAAAGACTTGCTATTGTCTGGGTCCCGTGTATTTTTTATTTTTTTGTTTAATTTTTTTTGGCTATCCAGTTCAATTTTTCTTTGACGAGGATTATGTAAGAGATAAGTCAAGTAAGATGAGAAAGGCCACTTTTGTTTTATAATTGGAATCCATGTTAATAAATTGAAAAAAAGCCTGAAACTCAATAGACAATACGGAGTACTCTTTTTATCCTAAAAATTCCTAAATCCTAAAATTCGGGTTAGTAATAGGTCGAGTTTAAATTCGGGTCGGGTCAATAACAAGCCGGGTTGAATTTGGGTAGGGTCAATAACAAGTCGGGTTTATTTCGGGTCGGGTTTAAAATCGAGTCGGGTTAGGAACGGGTCGGGTTGAACTCGGGTCGGGTTAGTAACAGGTCGGGTTGAATTCGGGTTTTGACGGGTTAAATCGGGTTTGGGTCATTCTCGGGTTCGAGTCAGGTCAATAATTTACGGGTCACATTCGGGTCGGGTCCTCTCTAGTTCGGTTCATGGTCGGGTTCGGGTCTCAAATACTCGGGTCAACTCGGGTCTAGGGTTGGTTTCAGGTCGGGTTCGGGTCACCATTTTATTCGGGTTCAGACGGGTTAGGGTTAGGGTCGGTATTTCGGGTCGGGTCAACTTTTGACAGCTCTATTTGGAATGCAACATCATAGAGTCTCCAATGCCCTTTGTAATTAGGATGTTGGATTTCCAAGATGATGGGTGACATCAATTATTGTTCACTTGTGAAAGTATAAATATTTTTTCTGGATCTAGTTCATATGGAGTAATTAATTTTAATCCAAAAATTATATCACAACCGTACCAAATCGATTTCAATTCAAAATAGGACACAAAAATCCATACTACAACCAAATAATATAAAACTGATTGTCCAATCAACTAGTATTATTTATGGTAATGTACTAATGTTAGTGCCTAATTGCAGGGGGAACTTATTGAGCATTACACGAGATGATTGGCCTGGCCGTCTTAAATCCATAGCAAGCCAAAGAAGCTAGCATGTTGATACGCTAGAGGTGTCATGCGCATGATTATAAAAGAAATGATATACGTAGTATTTTATTATGAGCTCAAATAAAATAGTTAATATCTTTTTTTTTTTTTTTCCTTGTAGCTATTATATCATACATGCATCCAAGTATTGTAAGTACTGTTTTTTCTTAACAGTATAATGAATTCATGTTCCATGATTATCTCTATGCAATAGTTGAATTAGAAATTTCAAACTAATTGTTCTTTTATTGTCCTTAATTTTTGGCACTACAAAACAGACTTAACCTCATTATTGATAATGATCTTAAAGTTGAAAAGTATACATAGAAAATAATAATTAAAAAAAAAAAAGACCTTGACAACAAGTGACCTGCTGGACTATTCAAGCCGTATGTAAAGGTTGTCTCCCTCAAATCTTTAAGGATTCTCATTAGTAGTCATCACAATTCACCAAAGACTATTGAATAAGTTTGCACGAAGTATAAGCTCGCCAGTATTGAATAATTTTGTACGAAGTATAAGCTGCTATGATGGACACAGTAGAAATAAAAAAAAATAATAAATAAATAAATAAATAAAAAAGAAAAAAGTTTGCCGTGTTAGACAGTGTACCATTTTCAAAATCTTTGTGAACTTACAATAAGTTATTGGATTATCGTTATATCTTACACGAACTATATAATGAAATGGAAAAGGATGGTTATAATTCAACACAAAACAAAACCAGCAAATACTACTAAAACAAACAAAAAATAAAAAAAAATCATACAAATTGAAGCCAAGCCATCCCAACTCCCAAGTCTTTCATATGTACAATCACAAGCAATCCTATCCCTATTGTTTGTATATGGAATGCAGCATCTTAGAGTCGCCAATGCCCTTTGTAACGAACTAAGATTTCTGTTACATTGGGTCACCATCAATTATTGATCACTTGTGAAAGTATAAAACAAACAAATATTTTTCAGATCTAGTTCATAATTAATTTTAATCCAATTGTAATATGTAAAAAATTATATTACAACCAAATCGTTTCAATCCAAAAATAGGTCACAAAAACCCTTACTACAACCAAATACTTCCTCCGTTCTTTTTTACTTGACATGCTTTGACTTTTACACTATTCAACACCCCTTCTTTGATCGTATTTTGTGAACATTATGTAAGGAAGAACATATTTATGCGAGATCACTACCACAAAAAGGGGAATACAGAATGCCTAAAACAAGCAATATAGAACGCCTCACATACAGGCGACATACAGGCGTTCTTCTGAGGGAGTGCCCTATAAAGTCTATAGAGCGCCTAACATAACACTATACAGAACGCCTATCTAAGTTAGGCGCTTCTTATTCTAGGTAGAAAGTAAATAAAATACAAAGAAAACAAAGCTGTCATCTTAGGATAGGCGATCTATAGCTTTCTTTTCCTGTTATTTTTATAAAAAAATATTATTATTTCTATTATTTATCATATAATAATAATAATAATAATAATAATAATAATAAAAATGGGATCGTGGTCGCGATGTCTGTGTTGATTTGACAGGGTCTTCTCCTTTGCCACAGTCAGGGCTATCTGACTTCATTCCTGGGCGGGTTGTGGCTGATGCAGCTCATTGGAAGCAGGTCAAGTATGAAGCTCGATGTCAAGCGATTGGATATGGTTTCATTCCCTTCTCCTTTTCTTCGCTTGGGGAATTAGAGAAAGAGGCTGTTGCGTTACTGAAGCGGATTCAGAGGTTCTCGACGACGCAAGACATTGGGGCTCGTGCTGCAGCTCATATTTTCACTAGGGTAGGATTTGAAATAGCTAGAGGAGTGGGGCCCATATTGTATCTCGGCTTCCCACTAATTTATTGTAGGTTGTATGACTTTTGTTTTTGAGATATAATAATAATAATAATAATAATAATAATAATAATATTAATTCGTACCTAAGAAATAAAATACCAAAAACATACCACTTTATTTATAAAAAAAAAAAATTAAAATACAAGTATTCAATACATGAAGTAATCAAATTATGAGGAAAAAAAAATTTAAACGTACAATTTCTCTAATACAACTACTCCATAAGTAATTGTAATTGATTATCTTTTTGACAACGATTGCGGAATTAGAAGAGAAAATTAATCCCGATGGTGTCAAGCCTGTAGTTTTCCAGCAAATTCCCACTCCAATATCTGTAAAAACATGCAACTACAAAAGATAAGACCAACTGACAAGCCTCGAAATGACCTCAATCATCCAAACACCCACTTAAACTAATCAGAGCAACCGCAACAAACACCCACAACTGCACAAAATCGAAACAAATAGCACCAAACAGAAACTTCAAATTTATAGTAATTTCAAAATGAAAATAAAAAAAATTAGATCTAATATAATTGAAAAATAAAATACAAATCTAGAGTTGAAAAACAGAAATTACTCAAATCAGACAAGTAAAAAAAATAAATAAATAACTTGTTCATACAGTACTTTGTATAAATTGTTTTATAGAAATCTAAGACAATAGCAAAGAACTTTATTAGAACTAACATTGCCATATTAGATGTATTAGGTGAAATCAGACAATACCTAACTTCATTTGAGAAGAAAAAATATCATAATAAAAGAAAATTCCAGTATATGAAATTGATTTGAAAAAGAAAATTCGACTTTGAAGTTGAAAGAAGAGCAAGATTTGTAGATAATCTGTTGTTATTTTTTGCCTATTTGATGGGTATGTCAACTTCATTCGCAGGTTTGCTAGAGCTTCAAAATTGGTAGTAGAAGGAGAGAAGGAGAAAAACTAGATTGAGGCATGAAATTATCAGAGAGAGGAAATGGGTTAGAGAAGGGGATGAAGGGAGAGAAGAGGAAATAACTAAAATGAGAGGGAGGGAAATGACGGCTTGAGGCCTTGAGGGGAAGGAGTTAGGGTTTGAGTGGTATATGCCGATTTTTTTTTTTTTTTTTTTTTTTCAATTACAATACTTATAGAACAGTTAACTAAAAGAGGCTCTCCATATTGTTTAGTGTAAATTTGAATTTATCATATAGAACTGTATACTTAAATAGGCGCTTTATAGGTTTTATGATACAAAGCGCCTATCTTACATAGGCGATCTGTATAATTCTAGAGATCGCCTGTGCAACTTGACCGATGTGTATTATGTGTTACTTATTCCCTATTTTGTGGTAGTGGATTTTCGAATTCATCTCAATAAGTACTATCATAATATATAACTTTGATAATTTTTACTTATGGAGAATTAAAATTATTGATCGTTAAAGTTTTGCATCGACAAACGTGATAAAAGAAATAGATCAAGTAAAAATGAACAGAGGAAGTAATACTTTTTTTTTAAAAAAAAGCCATCTTACAAACGGAAAGTACTACAAATAACATGTTACAAACTAATGTACATAGAACATTTATTTAAAATATTAAATTGGGATACACAAATATAAATATGTAGTATATAAATAGAACAAAAAAAATAACAAAAACAATAATGAAATAACTTCAATTTTAATTTAACCAGTGTCTTTAAATATAAAAAGAAAGCAGTGTGAAACTCTTTGTTTTTTTTTTTTTTTTTTTTAATCGAACTTCTACTTTTTTTTTTTTTTTTGGGCGGGTGATACACGTGCACCAATGTATACCTACATAGTTCCGCCACTGTTTGTAACGAAACAGATTATATGGTGTTGATAATTGACCATCAGGAGTAACCTTATCGATCATAATCAGTTCGGTAATTCCCACCAACATTTCCGATGTAGCTAACATTTCGGGTTGCATTAGCCTACAAGCTTGGGTTGCGTTAGCCTACAAGTTCTTTATGATTTTATATAGATTAGGATCATTCTCTAATCTCAAACAATTGTCTAATAACTATCTTTCAGAATCAAGTTCTTTGGAGGAGTATGATCCAAACCAGTGTGATGAAAATGCAAAATCGAAAGAAAATCTGAAACAGAGGTTTTGCATCTTACAGTTTCTAGTTTTCTATACCTAATGTCCCTTGTCACTTTTAAACAAATGTGCATTATGATGAAATATAGTGACTTGATAATAATCCTTAATTTTCCACACTACAAAACACATAGTCTACTACATTTAAGGCAGGCAAAATTGATAATGACCTTAAATTTATTCCATATATGTTATTTCCGCATCAATGCACTCAAGTGACCTTGACACAAATAGAGACAAAGACTTTGACTCAAGTGACTAGAAGGTGAAGGCATAGACTTAGCTTGATGATTCATAATGACGAACATCACCTGCAGAATAAACACCAAGCCCTCCAAACGCAAATGGTAAGGTAGCAAGCTAGCCACCATTGCTAATCCAGGCCCTGAAACAGTAA